>NC_041402.2:44068343-44160843 GCF_900747795.2 Erpetoichthys calabaricus | reverse complement strand
TCCTCTCAACCATATTCACTTTAGCCATGAGATTTTTTCAAGTCACGCCCTCCTCTCAACAACGCACACGGTAATCTCACCTCTCATTCGTGTGAATGCTTTCTCAGCACTTATAAATTTTAACGTTTCCTCACTTTAAGTTCCCAATTAAAGAAGACATATTATGTCCAAATCTTATTGAAAAGAATTTAATTACGAAGGGTTATCAACAGAAAAAATGAGTACACGGGCAATCCTAGCACCGAGAAACAATGAAGTCAAACGAATAACGCCAAAAATGTCAATCGGTTACACGTCAAATTGGTTAAATGTGTATCAATAGACTATGCTGAAGCAGTTGGTGGTGATCATGACGAAGATGAAAACATCAGCTTACAATATCCCAAAGAATATCTACAATCGTTAACACCATCCGGTCTTACATCCTTCTTTCTACAGTAATTCGTGTGTTGTATCCAAGAAAGGTAATGTAGTACATCTTCCATGGATAACATTACACAACAAAGGAGATCTTGCTATGTCATTCGTATTAAAACGTTAATAGTTTCCCATTAGAATAGCTTTTGCAAAGACAATTAACAAATCCCAGAGCTAAACACTCAAAAAACTAATTTTATTTGATAGAGAGAAAGAAATGAAATTCAAATCACAGGCAGTTACACTTTGTGTTGTCACGATGAAAGTCCAAACACGAAATCAAAATTCAATGGTGATATTGACGAAAATTTAATTCAAAAAATTGTTTTTACTGAGGTTTTACAGTAAAGGTGTAAGTTTAAAAAGTATTTGCGCGTTAATTTCAAAGCCAAACAGAATGAAATCATATTACGCAATGAATAACTCTAATGTAACATGAAACAGTTTACTTTCAAATTATTACGTTTCTCTTTTTTAAAAGTTAATTACTTGCTGTAATTAAAATAGTTCTATTATGCATATGTAACAATTCTCATGAAAATAAAAATCTGTTTAAATTGTACATCCGCATCCCTATACACGAGTGACAGAACCACAAAGAGGCTAACGTGTAGTACAGGCACAGGGGTTGGTGAGCAAAGCGAGCAGGGGGCAAAGCCCCAAAGTAACCAAAGAAAAAAAAATCATTCAATTTACATGTTGCTGTCAATGAATTAAAAACCCAAGCTGAAATGCCAATGAACAGAAAGGTAATGTGTCTTCTTGGATGGTGCAGAGGTGAGAACTGCTGCTTTATAACCAAAAGGTTGCGGGTTCAAGTCTGGGCGCTCCACATTTTGTGTACTGAGCTGCCATTATTATTACTATAATATAATAAAACCACACATTTGATTTGAGTCTGTAACACCCGGTATAAATTTTGGCTACCTGTAAAAGAAAGCGCTTTTTTTTTTTTTTTATTATTCAGTTTTATTCTGTCAGTAACATTCACGTGATACAACGAACTTGCCTCTCCCTCTCTGAGTTGATGGCTTTTATCTCCATTCTTTTTACAAGAGCAGCAATGACCACAGTTGGTGCTTTGGTTGATGCCTGCACAGAACTATTTATTGTACCAGCAAAGACACAATGTCCTGTGACCACTATCAGACTATCATTCGGCATTTACGGCTTGACAACAAAGACACCCATGCAGAATGTGTGTAATTTGCTGCGATTTTGGTTTGTTAAGAACTGTGTTTTGAGTTACAATCCATGGCAGAACCATAACAACAGATAGCTTCTTCACAGTGCTTACACTGGCTAATAGACTGATGCACTGCAACACAACACTGCTCTGAGAATTTTGTGACTGACTTCACAGGCTTCAGGGATTCTAGTGTTAACGACTTGTAAAACAAGTAGGAGAGAGGTTGGGAGCACAAGGCACGTTGCCGCATCCACCACACGACAAACCACCTCAGGACCCCAAATTAGGACCTAAGCGCAGCTGTGCAATAGGGGACACCTCAGCACCACAGTAGATTGAATGGAACAGTGTGAGGGGTTTTTTTTCTTTTAAAAAAAAAAAAAAAACAGTAGCTGAAATGCCAATCAACCTTCAGATTGCCAGCCCAGATCCCTAGCCTCAGAGCCACCACTCTATACCTAAAAAGTGATGAAAGAGGTAAGAATATTGTATTCCTTTTGTCCTCTGATAAATGTTTTCACTTGTTCTTGCTCATTAAATCTGATGTCTCACTGTGATTGTTTTCCATGTGCCCAGGCATGACAATAGTTAACATAAGCTACCATCTGCAAGAAAGACATGGTGGCAGGGTTAGGCACTAAGCTATGATTAATTAGTAAGGCAAAAGTCTGACAGCTGCCTGATTGTTGTACTGTAAGTAAATATCCAAGTATATTTATAATGGACTAACAGATTTAAAGTTCACTTTGCTTTCGTAAGATGACAGTCATTTTTTTTTTGACTGCCCATCACAAAGTCACAAGCTGCACTAGAGCTACTGTGAGGAAAACCTCAACAAAAATTGCATTATATTCAAGGTAATTTATATTTCACGCCAATTTAACTACTATTTTTAAATGGGTCGTTATGCCAACCATTGAAGAGTTACAGTATAACCTGTTGTGTGTCCTTCACATTTGTAAGAGGTTTCACATTACCTGACTGTTCAATGGCTACAAAAAATGAATTATGAACAAAAAATTATGCAATTAGCATGCAAAGGTAGAAGATAAGGTAAACTGCAAAAAGCATATTATAGATAGTCCCACAAGGCCCACAAATGCAACATACACTACGAAAAAAAAAAAATCACTTAAATATCTCTACTCCCTAAGAAGACTTGAGAAAGTTGGACTTGGAACTTCATTCACTGCCAACCTTTACAGGTGTGTGGTGGAAAGCATTCTGGTATCTTGCATTTTGCTCTGCGACAATCAGAAAAGCACTATAGTGGGTGATTAATACTGCTTAGTGAATAACCCGTACCAGTATACCCTCTACTGTTGATATTTACAACACTTGACACAAGAGGAAGGCCATCAGCATCACAGGAGACTCCACCCACCAAGTTCACCATATGTTTGCCTCTCTCCTATCAAGACTAGGACTACACAACTGAAAATACAGTCATTTCGCTCAAGTCATTCAGCTGATCATCTTAGTCATTCAACTGTTGTAGCTGGTTTTAAATATAATATTTTATTTTGCACTGGGTTCCTGAATAACAATAACTGTTTCCCTTGCATTTTTGTATTGTGGAATGGCAATAATGAAAGTACTAGAGCAACAAGGCTGAGGCTCAACAAGGTTGAGTTTTAGTGCAATAGATACAGTTACATTTATTTAATGATTACTCATATTATCCATAATTTTGGGTGTACTTTTGCTTTTTACCCCGATTTCTTTCTAATGCTGAATTTGGACAAATATGCAATAGAGGATAGGTAAATTGCATCTATATTAAATAGCAGTCAGTCAGTCATTGTCCAACCCGCTATATACTCACACAGGGTTAAACAGCAATTTTTTATTAATCTCTATATACGCTAATTATCTACAATTAAAACATGTGGCAGAAATTTTCAAACTTCCAAATACCATGGTTTTCATGTGAAAATAGGATATTACTTCAGCATGATATACTAGCTCTTCATACTGTGAAAACGAATGGATAAGGAATATTTAAGAAAATAAAGAATATTGTATTTGTTTTCATTTTCTTTAGCTTTTCTGCTTATTTGGAAATAGATTAAAAGTAAACTGTTAATAAAATCTTAGCTCCAATTATGAATTTTTACCACACAAACTTTTGGGCACAACACCAGCAACTCTGTATCCCAATACGAAGATCTGAGAAAAGGAATGATTGGCTGGATTTATATTTACAAATGAAATACACTGGAGAATGACAAAGTACTTGATGCATACAGGTTTTCAAATATGGTGTTTTATTTCTCATTCTCAAACCCATTATCTTTGGATTTCTGCTTTTCTACACAAAACACTCATGTTTAAGGTAATTTCGGTATGGGGGTTCTCTTTACTAGTCTAATATTAATTAAAATATAAAGTAAAGCATGAACTGAATTATTAATTTTAAACAAGTTGTCAATTTTAAAAAAAATTAACTAGTAACAGGATTGTATGGTGGGTACATGTATATCAAGTGTAGACTGAGCCCCACTTACACAGAAAAAAGCTTCCATTACATATATATGCACTCCTCACCTAACGACCTGCCTGTATAACAACCATGTAGATTTAACAACCAGTTCTCCAATCAGTTGGTATTGTACGCTTTAGAAGAACTTTGGTCATGGAAACAGGAGTACGGCAACTCAGGGTCAAGCATCTCATTTTGCACCACCCCTTCTCAGTCTCAGTCTCGTTCCCACAGTCAGTCAGTATTCACTACACTAGCATTCGAAATCTCCAAGACTACGTATTTCATCTATAAATATGTACCTAATTGTGCGCATCATAGCACAAGATGTTGGTGAAAAGGAAGAGTGTGACTTCACCTGCAGGAAGCAGGAAAAAACAAAGGAAGGCAATCAATTGATCTTGAGATTAAAATGAAGATCATAAACAATTATGAAGCTGGTAAGGAAGTTAAAGAGATAGCACATGAGTTGGAGCTGGCACATTCAATCATTTCAACAATAGTGAAGAATAAAGGTAAGAGTAAACTACTGTAAAAACATTTATAAATATACTAAAAATGTTATAAATGGTGCACAGGTGACATTGAAAATAGGTATGCTTGAAATGTTGGTAAGGGGTGGCTCCTCACTTATTGACCAATTCACAGAAATGGAATTTAGTTGTTAAGTGAGGAGTGTCTGTATTTTTGTAGTTTATTAGCTCAAGTACCATTCTGTAAATTTGTACCGACCCCATAAACAAACATTCCTTCCCACCCAACTAATACATAGTTTTACCACGTGCATCCATCAGTATACAGTATGAGTGCACATTAATTTTGCACTTCCGTATCCTCCATTAATGTTCCTCCAGTCCAAACAACTCAGGCTTATCTTAGAGCTGAGGCAAATTCTAGCAGTTTTTTGCACTCTTAAAATATCAAAACATGCAAACAATCTTTCTGTACAAAACAATATAACATACCAGACATATATGTCAAACTGTGTTGCCTTACTCGAACCAGCAGCAGCGAGCACATCACACCCATCCTGCTCCACCTTCACTGGCTCCCTGTATCTTACAGAATCGAATATAAAATCCTACTAATAACCTACAAAGCCTTAAACGACCTTGCGCCAAACTACATCAGTGACTTTCTCCATCACTATGTGCCTGCCCACCCACTAAGGTCCTCTGATTCTGACAATCTTGTTGTGCCCCACACTAATCTACACTCCATGGGTGACAAGGCCTTCAGCTGTATAGCGCCCAGACTCTGGAATGACCTATTGAAATTAATTAGATGAGCTGACTCCAAGAATTATTTTAAAAAATAACTCAAAACTCATCTGTTCAGGAAGGCTTTTAGCTCTACTTGACTTTACTACCCTTCTCTCAGTTTACTTCTCTGTCAAGATGCTCATGTAACCTGTATGTGTGTGTGCTAAACCATCAACTATGTTGTCGGTTAGGCTTTTTTTTTCTCTGAATTCACTGTCGTAATCTTCGTTATTTATTTATCTGGTTTGTACAATGCTATATACTGTATACCCTGCCATTCTTTCTTATATTTTGTAAGTGCCTTGAGCATGGGAAAGGCGCTATATAAATAAAATGTATTATTATTATTGCATTTTCATTATTTACTAAATTCAGAATTGTCAGCTTTACATTGGATATTGTATAGCTCACATGATTACTTGAGGCTTCATCTAACATGCAATAAACATGCCATCTTGAACACTTATCTAGTTTTCTTCTTTATAGGAAAAATATGTACATAAATTTACCTGTTTGCAGGATGCTTTCAGCAGCTTTTTCACAATCCAAGCAATGATACAAGTCTTAACTTTTTGTTAAGCTTTAACTTTTCTCCACAGCAAACAAAATGAGTCAATGGTGTGTTTATCTCAAATTGGTGTATCTCAAACACAAGTCAATTAATGAAAGAAAAAAGGTGTGTTCTAATTCAATTAAATTATCAACGTGAAGTAGCATAAAAAGACAGTATTTCCTTATATTGCATTTGGTTGTGAGAAATATTTACATTCTCTGTTGATATCTTATACATTGCAAATTGTGGCCTACAGGGCAAGCTAGCTTGCTGAAGCTACTTTTTGCTACAACTAAATCTACTTATAAATTCAACTTCTAGCAAAACCAGCTGTCTTAATTCAAGTATATATTTGCATAAACATACAGTGCTAAAGCAATGACGCTGACACACGCAAAGGAGCCTACCTTTCATTTGTTTAAACAAAGCGATAACATATTTTTTCTTTTAAAAAGGCGTATGTAGCAGACAGCTGTAACAAACAAGCTACATGATTCTCCCTCTTCCATAAAAGTTAACACAAATACTGTCATTAAAATGTACAATGTGCAGACCCACTAGGTAGTTCACACAGAGACTAGTCCCAACTTTTCCATTGTCCCTTCTGAAAAAAAATGGGCTTTGAGATCATATGAAACACAATAATACATAATACCTGTTTGTGTTTTATTGTCATTGTGAAACACGTAGAAACTGGAATAAATAACATTTATGGTTCCAGGGATAACAAACCCCACAAGTGTAACACACACTCGCCAAAAAAAAAATAAACTAAAATCATCTAATATTAGCAAACTAATGCATATGTTTCTTGGCTGGAAAATTAAACTCTCCATCCATCCATTTTTTGATTTCTATTTTTAAAGCAGGTTTAACAGAGAGAAGTAGCCTATCCTGGAAAATTGGGCAAAAGGACAATAGCCAGCAACAAGGAACAACTACACACATGTACACACTCACACAAGGCCTATTTAAAGTCATCAAATAACCAATACAATACATTCAGATGTTAGGCTCTTCTTAACATCTATATTTCTTAATCTGCACATATTTGCATTAAAGAGGAAATATTGCATCTAGTTTTAAACTTGGCAGTAATTTCTGCCCTTTAAATCTTCTAAACACCAAGATCAATACAGCACTTTATCAATTCTTAAATATCACCATTAATAAACATGTACAGGTTACAGGAACCACACTGATCTGCAATCTGCAGTGTAGTTTGCTTCTATAAAGGAATAATTAGATTAGCAGACCCTGAAGGTAAATACTGATCCTGTAGCTACTTTTAAGAAAGATTTATAGGTCAACCTACATTACTTATTACCCACAATAAATATACAAACTAGAACATGGAACTGTTTAGTAATAGTGTTTATCAGAGTTCACCATTAAAGGCACTATACAGCATATTATGTAATTAGGCTGTGATTGATGTAACAGAAATGTAAATGTAATCTGGGCAAATACATTTTATTATAAACAAAAACAGGGAAACGATTTCTCTGTTTCCAAAAGATAACACTTTGTGCTACATAAAAAGCGAATAAAAAACAATGTGGATCATGGAGGCTAAATCTAGAAAAGCATTAATACATTTTCCAAAATTATTTTTTCCACCACAAAATCATGGGGAGTGTCTGGGTCTAACTTAGATAAAATGATAACACAAGGGAGGAGGAAGTCATGTGCAGTGTCCATTAAAGGACACACTCATACAAGCCTTCCTTCTCTGTTAACTGACACATTCCAAGGCTGTGAATGCTTTCTAACCTGTACAAATCTGATATAATTAAGATCTTCTCAAGCCAGTCTTCTCACTGTATCAAAGATTTTCTATGCAATTCAAGATAAACATTTATTTAGTCCTACAAATTCTATGCTACTGAATTCTACATAGGTCAAAGTATGTAAAGGTCCATCAACTACAGCATGTAAATCAATGCTGAGAAGTCAAAATCTTTTATGCTTTTTAGAACTGTTCTTTCCATATTAACCTTCCGAAACAGACTCTTCTACTGTGATTTTCACAGAAAAAGCATCTTAGTTTCCATAGCACACTATTCACCGTTTATGACTTCAGGGGCTTTCTTCCATTCTTTAACTATAACGGCACATTGTTAAATATTTTAATTGTATTGGTTTTAATACTTTAAATAAGCATGTTAAGTGTCTTACTACATTTTGTGTTTTTTGGGAAAAATTCTAACTCACCTACTCTAGCACATTTGGAAAAGGATGCCCTGCTTTACTTATTGAGATTTTTTTTCAACCAGAAAAAGGCAAGAATTTATTAACGCCGTCCTAATGTATGTCTGGGCTTCTGTTATCCCTTCAGAGGTTTATCTTCGAGTGACAACTACATAACGGTTTACCCGAATTCTTAAATCTCTTGGTTAGTAATGGTGAGGATACGTATGTCCTGTAACATATGTATTGTAATGTATACTTATAAAATTATGAAAGACGGAAGAAAAAGTTGAATGTGCATTTTATGGTGTTATATAAAATGGTCTGCTACCAGTTTTAAACCTCTAACTAATCTGACAGTAAACTATGGATTTTAGCTATACATAAACAGGGAAAGAACAGCCTTTACGGGTAATGCAATGTCAACAATACCCCCTCTTGCGCCATCTTGCTGGAAGACGCTATATAAATGACAAAATGATTAAAGCTTATTACCCACATGAACTGAAGAAAGGAGTGAATTGTGTATGTTGTCCGCATCATGCACGTATTTTATCATCTTTTCGCAGCACGTGAACAACACAAGAGTCAATAAAACACTCTCTTCTTTTGTGACTAAAGTCAGTAGTTCCGATTAAACAAGTCGTCTTTAGTATCGGCGTCACTTTCTCTGCCTAATCGGCTTCTCCTCTAGACAAGCCAGAGCTCCTTCTTGATCTCGCCCCCCTGTACTCTGGTTTAGGCGCTGCCAATATAATGCATCGGAGGTTCGAGCGGTGCACAAGACACTTGGGTCAGCAGCTCGAGGGGCAATAATCCCAAGCACTGGGGGCTCGAATGAAGACCAGCGCTTCTCTTTGTTTCACATTACGGAGAGCCGCGCCTGCTGTCACTTTGCTTTGTTTTTACTCTCACACTTCACGGCCTTTGGCCTAAAAATACAACACTGAATCCGTTAGCAAACATCAACTCCCAAAATAGGCAAAAAAGTATTCCCGCCAACAGCATGTTTACCTGAAAACACAAGAAAAAAAATATGATACGAGGTGAAAACATAAGCGTTGCCTTACATGTCTGATGCGAATGTGGGAAGCGGCTGCCCGCTCAGCTTCTCTCCTTTGAGTTGGTCTCGGTGATTCACCCGCTCTTGCCAATAAGCCGCTCCTCAGCGTCTGACGGCTGGGTGCCGTGCGCCGCTCATCCTGGGCTAAAGAAGAGGCTGTCGATAGAGTCCAGTTCGGTCGGGGGTAAATCTCTGGCTTCCTTGTCCCTCTGCTGTTCAGACACACGCAAGCAGCAACTACACGCCAACACTCGGAGGCAAGCAGCCCAGTGAGGAGGCGGGGCGTACAATGATTTCCACGGCGCTTTGGGGCGGGACCGCTAGCTGGCAAGCGAAGTGTGCACACCCACTCACGCGCTGTGCGTGTCAAATACACTCATCAGCAGGGGCTTCCTTCTCAGCAGTGTGTGCCTCCAGTGCAACCTCACAGCTCGTAGCAGTGGGCGATAAATGAGCAAGAAACGACTCTGAACTCTGCGATTAGAAACACAGGCAAAGGGATCTTGCAGTTAGCGCGGACAACATTTGCTGTTATGAGCGAGTTGCGTAAATTCCCCTATGCAGGGGCAACTCTGAGCATGTAGTCAGAAGCCCCTCCAATCCTACGGATGAATGCGAGTTTTAAATACACTGAATGGCAGGTGCTTCCCTACAGCTGCCGTCGCCGTCTCAATGAAACAACTCACATTCCAGTATTGAAGAATGCAGGGCAGTGGGCGTCATGACACTAGGCGTCTGTGTCTCTGATCCTTTGGCTTAAAGCCCCCTTTACGCAATACATCCATCCATTTAACTGTGTCCACTTAATCCCGCTTTTTGATCATAGGGAACTGGAGTCTATACCAGCAGCATCCCTCTGCTCATTTCCTTTTGCTGTAGCAGTACTTATTAAAAGGCAGCCATCCATCCACTTTCTAAACCTGCTTAATCCCGTATTTAAGGGCAGTGGAGGTCAGAGTTTCCTAGGCAACATTTCGGACCTCTTCACCATCTATCACGCCCTTTAAATATTAGCACTCCTTATTAAAATCCAGCAATATATTTCTTTTATAAACCTATTTAATTATATTTTATTGGTAGGATGGAGGGCCAAAGATTACCAATTCAGCATCAGACATGACACACCAGTCAATCTAAGGACAGTTTCACCTGTTAAACCTATCAGTATGTGTTTGGGTTGTAGGAAAAAAATAACGTCGCATAGACCATAACTAGGCCAAGATTCAAATTCAGTGCATTGTAGCTTTGAACAGTGGTGGTATTCAGGGTGTTTTTGCTTTGTCAGCTACCCAGTGATGGATACATGTTATGCTTGCAGGGCAGGAAGGTAGGATGTGCTTCCTCATAGATATACAACCTCCAGGATGCACGGAGTGAAGGCGTAAGGAACCTAACAATAAGGGATATTAGCTGATTGTGAGTGGAGCATTATAGTACCAAGACTTTCTGAGAAGTGCTGGTACTGCATATTGTTAAGTAAGTTAAGTACTGGCCAACTATAAACACTGCCAGTACACGTGGAAAAACCCCTGTGCACTCCAAAGAACAAAATCTAGAAATGCCAGTATAAAGGTACTGGTTTTTACTGGCTCCCTTCATGCAATGGCTTACAGGCAGCAGCAGTAGCTAATGCATCACCTGCATTTCGTTTAATTATAATGTGTTCCAAACCTCAGGTCTGATCACATTCTGTGAGAAGTCTGCACATGCTTCCCATGTATGCTTCAGATCATCTTGTTTCTCCTCCACACACTAAACACATGCATGTTAAATTAATTGATTGGTATGAGATAAAGCTAGTATGTAAGCAAGAGTCTGTCCTGACTGACTGACTAACACCCTGTGCAATACTGGTTCCTTGCACCCAGTGCTGCAAGAAGAAAAACCAGTCAATGTGACCTTGCACTGGAGTCACTGGACTGAAAATGGATGGATTGTTTTAGCCCATTATTGGACTAAATATGTATATATGTGTACTGATCATTCAACTCAATGTGATTTTAAAACAGTAACAATAGAAACTGTATATCCAGTCCAACAATCACCATTCATCCACTTTATGAATCTATTTTTCCTTTGCAAAGCCACCAAATTCCAATGTCAATCTTAGCAGCAAATGATGCAAGGCAGAAAAAAAAACTTGAAAAATGATGTCAATGCACCATAAGGTACATTAGATAGACAGATCTTTTTTGACCTTAGGTGGTAATTTGGTTTTTAAGAGAAGCTAGCTAGCTAGATATATAGATACACAGACAGACAGACAGACACATATCATGGTCTGAACACACATCAGAATTACTATTTAACAAGAAATAAAATTTCTGACTTGGCAGTCACAGGGAGGCTTTGTACTGGTATATTACTGTTGGTATAAAATGAGTCCCAGTAGAGATTTTTGACACACTTCTGCTGAATAATTTGTTGCCTAAAATTACTCGGTGTTAGTGTGCCAGAGAAGAGGATATGCAGCATTGCTCATACTGGCACTCAGTTTTGCTTTAATTCTCTCCTTTGCTGTTACGGCGAGGGGGGTCCAGAGTGCATCCTATAACTAAGCCTGCCCTAATAATTAGCTTGTTGATTTGGTAGGCTTCTCCTGAAGTGATGTTACAAGCCCAGCAAACCACAGTGTAAAAAACTGCACTAGCGATCATAGAGTTGTAGAAGATGCAAAGGATACCACTACCCACATTAAAGGAACAGTCTTCCTAAGAAAGAAGAGCCTGCTCTGCCTTTTCTTATATAGGTCCCCTGTGTTATGAGACCAGTCCAAACTCTCATTGATGTGGACTCCCAAGTACCTGTAAGAATGAGCCACGTCTACATCCACTCCCTGGATAGTGACCAGACATAGAGGATCTTTGGTGCAGCGAAAGTCAATACCAGTCCCTTGGTTTTGCTGATGTTAAGGTGCAGATGATTATCTTTGCACCAACAAACAAAATTTTCCACCTGACTCCTATACTCTGTCTATACTTCATATGCACGTCAACCTTCAGACACGACATACTAATGAAAGGGCATTTAAATGTGGACAATCAGGTTAGCAGGATGCATTTGAATAGTGGGAAGAAACCAGAACATATGAGAAATACATCCTCAGACTGAAATGAAGCAGGGCCAAATTACTACAAGGTGGTAACATTATGTGCTACACCACTATGCCATCTTCCGTATCATAACAAGAAATAACAGTATATGAATTATCTTTTGGTGATTTAAATGAGCACTTTTTTTTTTTTTTAAATGAAAGGCGGGAAAGCTAAAACCTTGAGGACTAAGCAACTGCAGGTAAAAAGGGGGGGTGGATATCAACAAAGCAGTAGGTGGTATGTGGGTAGAGTATGTGCTGTCACACATGGATGCTTTTCCTCCTGTCTCACTTGGCAGACAGAAATAAAGCCCTTCTGCTGCTAAACTGGGACAGCTATGGGTCTCCTGCTTAAGCACCAAATAGCAGCAGTTGGTTGTAAATTTATTTACCCTTTTTTGTTACAAAATTCGAAAAATGGTGTCTCAATTCCTCACACGTGAGGCTGAGATTTTCAACACATAAATACAAGACTCATTAAAAGGCATTAAAAAAAACAATTTTACAAATTTGCTGTAACTAAGACACTTTACTACACCATTTTTCTCTTGCACACTCCTCTAGGATTATCTGGGTCAAAGGAAGAGAAATGACAAGACACTATAAAAGTCAAGGAGCCCCTTATATCGTACTGCAGATGTTAACAGGCACGCCAAACAGGTTTACCAGTGCTTCTGTGGTGAGCAACCTCTACTGAGATTTTTTTCCCTTCTTTTGAAAGATGTCTTTGGGGATGGAGGAGGGGGCAGGGTGGGGGCTAGGAATTTCATTCCTGCCACCCCCCAACCTGTTTCCTGGAATGTACTCATTTACCATTCAGCTCATTGGAAGCTTATTTAGCAAAGTGTGAGTCTCATTTCTTCAAACATGTTAAAGTAGCCCTTAGGGCTTAGGGAATTTAAATTCACCCCAAATGTTCAGGCTGGGATCACTAAGGTTAGGGGACCACTCATGATTTCCAATATGCAACATTTGTTCAAAAAAAAAAAAAAAAAGAGCAGTACATGCAAACCCCTTGTTTGTGACAAATGAAAAGACACAGATTTCAGCTTAAGAGAAAAGAGGTTTAGCAAGTTCAGACTCACTGTGGATTTGCAGCCTAATGCTCAGCAAAGCCCACATGTGAAGGGAAAAAGGAAAGCTTTTCAGTTTCATTCATCCATACTCAGCCCCCTAAATTAAAACCTAAGGCCATACTTTCTTGGTCAGGAAGATGTCAGACGTATGGAGTTCCACGTGGTTAAAAAGATAAAATATGTCAGCTTAGGTGTGTTGGCGGATCGACGGATGTCAGTCACTGTGGGATCCATTTCTACACTGTTAACAATCAGAAAGTACAAAGGAGGCAGAGAATTCAATTGGCCTGGTATGGGATGGTCATGGGGGTGGGTATGAGAACCGAAAGCTTAACCTGTTGCTCTGGCAACCAGCCTGCTAGCTTGTGATGTAATCTTTCAGAAGAAATACAATCACCTGTCTTCGACAGCAATAGGATTTCAGCTCCCTGAAACACAACAGGACAGATTTATGGTCAAATTAGCTTAACCAAAAAAAAATGTAAAAATCCCTGAGCTTATCTTCAGGCAATTTCTCTCTTTTTCTTTAAATGTATATATTTCACATTCTACCAAATTTACAAAGATGCACTTCATAGGGTTATGTATCAAAGGGTGCTTGAAGTGTTGATTTCAACCAATGGTATTAGAGTGATTGCAGTGGTAGGCAGTGTCAAAAGGGACCTTTGCATTGTCTCAAACAAAAGAATGTACTGAGGTCATACAAGTGTCATTGACCACAAAAGACACTAGGGTCAACAAAGTCTTGTCAATCGTATAGTTATCTGGGTCATCACAGTGTCTCAGATTCTTTACTGGAGTTATTATAAGCCCTTTTGGTACCACCTCTCCAATCTGAGGTACATCTTGCCTTTTTGAAGCAGCTTCCAAACCATTCACTCATTTCACACTAAATCTTATTAGCAAACTGGTAGTTGTAAACTAACCAGGTGTGAATTAATATAAGCGTGGTTGTGAGTGTGCCCTGTGGTGGACTGCTACCATAAGCAGGGTTATGGACTTGATTAAATTATTTTATTGATTGATGGTTCAGTTGAATTTTATATTAATAGCACATTGCATAGCTTTACAAAGCTACATAAACTGGATGCATTTGTAAAACAAAATGTGTTTCATAAATAAATTGACATAGTATGTTAAAATAAACCCTTATAGATTGCTGTCAACATGCTGTATTTTTGTAAGGTCTTCATAATATGTGCTGCCAGCACTTATTTACTACAATGGAAGTGAAACAAGGTGATAATATAAACAATTTGTTTGTCAAAAGGTCCATACAATGAGACAACACATATCACATAGTGTCTGCAATAATTCAGCCTTCTTCTCCCATCAATTTAAACCAACCCACAATTTAAATCAACCCTCGACTCCAAACTCAACAAACCCAAGGCTGGTTTCTGTTTTGAACCAGTACATTTTTTCACAATTTCCTACTGTTTGATGCACAGCATGTTCTGAGAAAATGTAATTTATGTCTAGGAAATGAAGGGAATAGGCTAATTCATAGAGAAAGGAATGAGGAACGATTAGAGGTCAAAACCAGGAATCAAGATCATCGCCTGTCAAAATAAAAGGGCTGAGTAAAGTAATAGTCCAAATGCAAACAAAACTCATCATTAATGATTTAACAAGCATCACAAATGGCATCATATCCCTACACCCATTTCTAGAACTAGCTATACCCAGTGCCTGGGACACTTATTGCTGTTTCTTCATACTGCAAATAGACAGACAGACACATTATCACTGCCATTTAGACGACAGCAGTCATCATAAAGACACTGCAGAAGGTTTCCATATTTAAATACTGTAGTGGGATTCTCACATCACAGCATCATTACAGGCAGCAAGAAAGCTTGAGATCACTTGCTACAGAATGACCTTAAGAGCAGGCATATAGTTTTCCCACTCTCATTTTTACATGCTTGTAAAGGTAAAAATCAAATTGATGTACAGATAAATTGACATGAGTCAAAAGCTTATAACCTACACTGTCTGATTTAACTAACCAGCACACTACATTTTATACACCAGGACCACATGTACATAACACAAGCAGCCATATTCAGATCTAGACCAAACTCCATCTTAAGCTCTGTGGTCTGCGTAATTAGTGGTGGCAGTTGTGAATTCAGGCAGAATTTGTTTTTTTAATTGTTTAGCATCCTCTTTTCAAAGACATAGTCTTAACACCATAAAAAGAAAGCAAGCTAGCGTTATGACAGCATCTTCTACCCCCGAGGCCAAAAGGTCATCATAGCATTGTTAACCCTTGAGGTCAAAGGGTCTTCACAGTGTCACCATCACAATAATTCTTTTAAGTCATTAAAGTATCCAGATCCATAACATTGATCCATGGTTAATTCAAATGTTTTCATGTTACCCGTGAGCCTCGCGGCAGATGACAGCGGCTCAACACCTGATTTTGGACACAACAAGTACAAAGTTTTAAATTCTACAGTTAAACGAGTGAGCCATGTGGTCTGTCATGTGCAACTACAACAAGAGTATGACAGCTGTAGAAATCATTGATGGAAAGTGACTTAATAACAAACAGCGTCATACAACATGGAGGTTAACCTATACCTTCCAGTGGATTGAGAGATGCTACTGAAGGCCATAATCATTGGATACAGATGCCAACAGGTGACATTACTCTGGAGCTTTGTGTGTAGGTGTCAGTGTTAGGACAAGCACGTATCAAATCACATTCAAATGCACAGGAACATGCAAGCCTTTTCAAGTCAGTTGAGCTTTCATTTCAATAGGAGAGAAAAAAAAATATTAAGTAATTTATAACTCTGGCCTGGTGTGAGCATGTCTAGGGGCTGACTGGTGCCCTTGTCCAGGCAGCTCCTGATTTGCACCCAAGGTTGCCAGGATAAGACTATATTTTGATTAAGCAATGGATGAATGAATAGATATACATAGCACAGATAAAGACATAAAAAACTTTTTTTTCTTGAGGAAGACAAAAACTCCAGCGTGCAGTTCATATCTGGTCAGCTCTTGGTATTGCTTTGTCCATCAATCCATTTTCCAACCCGCTGAATCCGAACACAGGGTCACGGGGGTCTGCTGGAGCCAATCCCAGCCAACACAGGGCACAAGGCAGGAACCAATCCTAGGCAGGGTGCCAACCCACCACAGGACACACACACAAACACACCCACACACCAAGCACACACTAGGGCCAATTTAGAATCGCCAATCCACCTAACCTGCATGTCTTTGGACTGTGGGAAGAAACTGGAGCGCCCGGAGGAAACCCATGCAGACATGGGGAGAACATGCAAACTCCACGCAGGGAGGACCCGGGAAGCGAACCCAGGGTATTGCTTTGCGTTGATTTCTAATATCAGACTAAAAATAAAAGACAATGTCACAGTAGCTACAGCTACCAAACAAATTGCCAAAACACCCCAGTGCAGTTCTGTGAAGGAGCCTTTTTTTTTTTAACCTACGAGTTAGCTAGCCATCTCTCTCTCCCTGTAGTTCGCTCGTCTGTATACAAGAGTGTGTTGTTCAAACTCATCTACTTTGCATGTGTCCACCCCAAAGCTTGCAGCAGTTTATTACACAAGTCTTGCCATAATCAAGTGGAATACAATTGACTCCTCTGTTAAAGGCCGGTCACCAAAAATACCAAAAGGAATTAAAAGAGTAAAAGCCGCTTATTAAAATTGCTCTGCAGATCCTGAACTCTTCAGCAGTGCTGCTGGTATCAGCAAGTTTTAGAAGTCTGCTTTGAAGAATTTATCTAAGACTGTTGGTGTAAGCAGAAAAAAAAAAGCTTTAATTAATGGAACTATAAGGGAGCGGAGGTCTTCAGGTTACTGGACACACATGTCTCTTCTGTAACCACAACCACAGAATTACAGAAAACATTTGAAGAATTGTTTCATGAGTGGTGAAGAGAAAGAAGCACATTTCATCTATATATTCCATTATCAAAATCACTTAATCCAGTTAATGGAGCCTATCCCAGCCACATCAGGCAAAAGACTGGAAAATGTTCTTGAAGAGGTGACAGTCCTTGACACTACATTCATAGGCACTACTATGTTTAGATTTTAAAAAGCAGACATTATTCTCAGTTTTAGCCTTTCCTCCATAGTACCCTGGTATTTTCAACCGTTGAAAATGAGACTTCTGAAAATGCACTCCAGAGGTGTATACTTCTGAAAGCACAGCCTCAGTGTTATGGTGTGGACAGGCAAAAAAGCAGACTCTAATCACGTTCTGATTTGTTTGTGCTTATTCTGAAGCCCTTCTCTGATATGCTCATTACAGTTTTTCATTCCCTGATTGGTAACCCTTCACAGAATAATAACATATTTTTTACAGTTTGAATGCTGCATGCATGTGCCAAAGGCAAATATTTTACCATTTGCTACAGCTGTGCAATAAACAGCATGCCTGACAGGGTTACCATCTTTTCAAGGATTTTTACGCCAATGCATGCATGTCCAGTGTAGGTGAATGTCTAAATCGTGTGTTTTCCGTCATTGTAGTGTGGATGGAGATTGTTTCATTTAAAAGCTCTATTTAAAATGAAATAATAAAACATAGTGTGGACACAGCCAAAAACACACATGCCAATTCGAATGACACATGTTTCTTTGAGATCTATCCATTTCCAATGGTACTTATCCAGCTCAGGATTGCTAGAAGCATGTGATGATCCTGTCAGACAAGGTGCAGGAAAAACTGCACAAATGGGAACTGAACCCAAGATTCAAATGCAAGATTCTGGAGTTATCTAGAATAGTTATGGTCTAGCACTGTGCCACTGTATAGTCATAAAGGCAAACTGACCTCACACTAGGCTTCCCAAAGGAAGTAACCAGTCCCACAAGCGATGCTTTGTGTACGACCACCTCTAATAATAATAAGTAATAATAACTCAAAATCTAAACTCACCAGTCTGCAAGAATCCTGGTTAATCAATTCCCATTTTATATAGTGACTTTTATAGTAAGTAACATCAAATGGAATGCAAAGAATAAACAGTGATATGATACGAAAATTCACAATGGATTTAAACTAGATACACCCTGACTGTATACTAATTAACATGTATATCAATAACAATAATTGTAATCAAGTACAATACACATATCTCTCTATTATAACAAAAAAATCCTGGGACGAGACGAGACTTTTTAGCCTGGGACAAGACGTGACGTTTTCAGAGAGATACTTTCACATCCCGCAAGATGAGACTTTGTGCCAAGAGATTTAACCATGCTTTGGGCCGGAAATAAAAGACAAAGAGTAGATGACAAAGTAGAATGTCATAAAGAATTCAAAAACATTGGCACGATACACATGCAGAACAGGTTAGAGATAATGAAAGTACTAAAATTCGAAAGTCTCAAAAAAATGAGAGTAAAGATTGCATTAGTGCAAACAAACGGAAATTATTACTCGGTGAAATAACAGAACAGCGAAAAGACATTGAATATCTTCTTTGGATTTAAACTTTCTTGTCCTTTAATTCATTTAATCATTTAATTTGTGATGCCATCAGGGAAAAGTACTGTTTCTTCCCAATGAAGAGGCGTATCCGTGAGAATTAAAAGATATGTTGTTTTGTGAAAGTGAAATCCACATACACAAGCGGCAGAGATGCAAAGTGGCCAGCCGCGTAGCTCAGGCCGGGGGGGTTAGCGTGTGAAGCGAGCAAGGGGCAATGCCCCCTAGTAGTATAAGAAAATAAACACTTGGAAAATTAAATCATATACTTATAGTGTACAAAAGTATTTGTATAGAAAAACATTGGTTATCAGCACAGCAAATTTTGCACCAGTACACAGAGTAAAAATCAACACAGGCATAGAGAATCTAAAATCTACCCATTTACAAAAACAGCTTGTTTTTTTTAAACAGAGCTGCAGGGAGCCAGGACCTATATTGGGGACACTGGGCACAAAGCAAAAAACAATACTGGACAGTCTACTGCTTGAGTGGAGCACAACCTCATTCACACCAGGCCAAATCAGAGTTCCCAATTAACATAAACATCACCATTAGGTGACACAAAACTCAAGCAGACAAAGGGAGAAGGGGCAAACTTCAAAAAACAGTGTCTATGTCAGGAATTTAGCACAAGTTTATATAGCCATTGTGCATTAGTACTTTGCTGATCTTAAATACAAGATAAAAATGGAATCAATCATGCTCCCCCAATTTGAAATGCAAGTTAAAGATGGTGGGTTTTTAGACATAATTTAAGGACAGAAGAGCCCCACAAACAGACCTAAACAGAAAGGTCTAGAGAGACAAAGCTTTAAAGCTAAAAGGACAATGACAAAAAGTTTATTTGAATTAGCAAGTAGGTCATTGTTAGATGATCTGAGGTATCAAATAAGTTAACACAGAACAAGCAAAGAATTACAGTGGGACTAGATGTCAGCAGGAATGTCTTGAACTGATAATTAAGTTGCTTCCTAAAGTGTGGAAACATCTCTTGTTAGACAGTGGCAGCAACTTGCTGATGACAAAGGCAGGGCTTTGCATTCACAATACGACAGTGCTGCCTGCTTAGCTTTAGTGCCAATTCATTGAAGCTAAGCAAAAAAAAAAACAATTTAACTTTTCTTTTCAACATAGAACAAATTCCTGCTGACTGTAGATCTACATGATGCAACAACTGACATTTTGTCAAACTGCTACAATTTAAAATGAAATTTAAAATGCATCACGTGAGTATTTTAAAATCAATAAATCTACACGTTACCCAAAATATGCAACAACTGGCATTTTGTCAAACTGATGCAATTTAAAATGAAATTAAAAGTGCATCACGTGTGTAGTTTAAAATCAATAAATCTACACGTTACCAAAAATTTGTGTTTCTCCTCATATTAGTGTTAACATGGTTGTAAAATTATTGAATCCTTAATTTGGTGTGTTTGTACCTGCCTAACTTTTTACAGTAACCAATAAACATATCTGGCAGTGAAGTTCACCATAAAATGTCACCTTACATTAATCCATTAGTAAACACTAAAACTAGTTTATTGTCTCAACATGAATATTATAACCAACAGAATATTTATGTTGTAATTTAAAATGTTCCTCTCTGGTTCAGTGTGTAAGATACTAAATATATCAGTGGTTCTGAAACTTGGTTCTGGAAACCCCCCATGGCTGCAGGTTTTTGCTCCAACCAACATCTGTTTTTAATTGGACTCCTAGCCTAATTAAGTTATTTCCCAATTTCTGTGTTTTGGGGTCAATGAAGAGATTACAATATTAAATGTGTTAATATGTCTCTCTATTAAAAAAAAAATTTTTGGAGTGAGACTAGGGAGACGAGACATGATCTTCTCGGAAGACAATTTGATGTCGTGCAAGAGACACTTTAACGTCACACGAGACAAGGCAGTAAGACAACATTTAAAACAAGTTCACGGACATCTAACCTAGTAGTTGTTGAAATGCTTTTGGTAGACACACTTCATGTGCTCCCAGCTCTTAAAACAACGACAAGCAACAAGCAGAACATGCAGATCGCCAGCAGCAGCAAGTCAGCAGATGATTTGACCGCTTCTCCTTAGCGTGCATTAAGCCTCCCCACCTCCCTTCACAACGCGAGTGGCAGAGACACGAAGTGGCAAAAGGACAGCTGCTGTACAGGCTTTTAAATGATCAATGTGCAGCATGACAAACAGAACACGCAGCTCGCCAGCAGCAGAAAGACAGCAGCTGATCCGACGGCATCTCCTTAGCGTGTGTTCAGCCGTCCCCTTCACAATGCGAGCAGCATTATACGTCCTGCGAGAAAGAGATTTAACCATGCCCGGGGCCAGAAATAAAGGACAAGTATTGTTTTTACAAAAGTTTTAAAGTAAAAGTGAAAATAATGCATATGTAACAATTCCCATGAAAATAACAATCTCTTTAAATTGTATATCCAATAAACCAAACCCGGGGGCAAAGCGAGGGGGGTGAAGCCCCCTGGTTTTAATAAAAATTAAGCAGTTATATGTATTTTTTCTTTTCTTTTACTTTTTATTTATCTCTTATATATATTTCTCTTCTGGTACGTCCTGCTTCCACTTCAAAACCGGTCCCGCTCACATGCAGCCAATACGGCATTTCTCAATTCCTGTTCGTCGTCTTCCATGTCATGCACTATACTGGCCTGCTGAGCGTAATACATCCAACAAGTACTCGAGGTGCTGCCACAATGGTAAAGTAGCTTTACCACCTTTGCGGGAGCCACCTGTGTCTTTACAACAGCTTCTTACACAGCAAACATCAGAAGCTAAATATTATCATGAACACATTTGAGAATACAACTCTTCTCTAGCGTTTGCTTCCACGGGTGCATAGATAACTCAACCTCGTGGCCACGGACCATACTGTTTTAAAATACACGGGCAAATTTATCACCAAATCTCTCCACTATACGCTAATACTTCTACCTCTCCAGGATATGGACAGTTGTATGTTTTTGACAAAGCGCAAGCTACTAAAGTACGCTTACAAAATAAAGCAAATTCTGCATTCAGCGAAAATATACTTCTCCAGCTAGATTCCATGCTCAGAACCATCAACCCCTTTGCTAAATCATACAAACACGTGCATGAAATCGCTCAGTCCAATCCAACAGCATCTGTACAAATGGTTTTCAAGGAAACCCTTAAGCAGGATTTACAATGATACAATGCCCCGACATATCATACCGATGTTGCAGCGATTTTCGTCGGAGAAGATGGCGAAATGCCTGCCGAAAGGGACATTTGCATCTATCCCATGGGCAACTCCTGTAAACAGATTTCCACGCTCAATATGAATTGCGATCCAATGGTTTACCTACTTTTATTCCCTTACGGAGACATTGGCTGGCACAAAGATTTACAACATGTTCCCGAAAAAGAACTGCCAAGCAAATAAGGCTTACTCAATGCCAATTTTACACCTACAGATTAGAAATGAGGAATACTTTTAGTATTTTGCACTCCAGCGGCAAACTATTCCAACAGTTCATCATAAATGCGTATGTTAAAACAAGAGGGCGCGCGTCTCAACTATCTCAGATTACATCAACAAGATCTACGTGTTGAACTATCAGACGCACTGCAAGCAAATGCTGAAAATAACAACGTTCATGTAGGCAAAATGATCATATTACCGTCCACATTTCCAGGAAGTCCAAGATACATGCAACAAAATTATCAGGATGCCATGGCCATAGTACGTAAATTTGGAAAGCCTGATTTATTTATCACTTTCACATGTAATCCTGCATGGCCGGAAATTCTACATGCACACTGCGTCTTTCAAGAAGTATTTATTTCTTCTTGATTTCTGAATTCTTTTCTCACCATTTTCCGTTCCTATTCTTACATCGCCGTATGCTATGGTGAGCGTCGGCTAGTTATTGACTAATATGCGAGTCTGACACTGCAGCAGTTGCGGCCTTTGAATGTTTTTCACCCGGAGTGTGCTTTGCTTGTTTTTAATTGTCATTATTAGGATACAATGAAGGGAGCAGACTATACAGAATGAGGCAATATAAAAGGAAAACAACAAAAAAAGTTAGGCATTTAAAGCTATAGCAAAAAGTAAATATTTCTAAATGTCTTATAATGCAAAAATTATACTGCTGCACTTTTCTGAATGTAGGAATCAGAGAAGGGAAAAACAAATGACCAGTTAACTAAATGAGATCAGGTATTATCACGGATTGTAAATCTGGTTGAAACCAAGCTTGGGAACTACTGCTATATACGAATGAATTTATTTAAGTAACTTATAAATGTTACTGTGGAATAGCACTATAAAGAATGTAAAGCATCATATTGTGGATTATGTAGCTTTTCAAAATGTAAAAATGTTATTTGTTGTTCATTGTGAAATATACTTTATAGCAAAGTAACTATGAAATATATGTTGTTATGCAGTCAATATGCAAGTATTGAAACTGACTAAATGTCCATAAGCTTTATGAATTACACACTTACGTTATCTCAGTCACTTTTCCTAGGGACTACAGGATGAGATTGTTCAAACTCACTGTCCAGATTTTTAGCTTTAAATCATCTTTTAATGTTTTTTAAATGTACTTAAGGGAAATTAAAAAAATAAATACTTGTATAAAAAACAAAAACTTTTTTTTTTTTTAAATCGCAACTGAAAGAACTTTAAGTGGAGCCATTTCTAACCTCAAATGCTGAGCTTTCAGCACACTGCAGAACTTTTTGGGCAGATTTGTCTGTAAAATGTGGGAATATTTCCCCAGAAACTCTTGTTTACACTGCCTCACTTAAAGATTTTCTGACTTGCGATCTTTCAGATCTGCAGCCTTGAAGCACAGAGGGCCCTCTCTAATGACAGTGTTTCAGCTGGAGTTGTAAATTACAAGCTGAGCCAGGCTAATTAATCTAAGATGTTACAGAGCAATGCAGAGATTTTTGTTTTCCTCCTCCTTTTAGAGCAGCTCTTCTCCCAGTATGGGTTCATCTCTGAAGTCTGTTTTTGGCACCTTTTCTACTACTTGCTTTTAAATGGAGATTTTTCACCATAAAAATTGCTCATATTGGAGGCAGAACTCAATTTGCTGTCAACTGGCAAGTTGTGCTCCTCAAAGTCAGGCACAGTAACTTTCTGGAAGGACTCATGGGATAGCAGGCTTCTGGCATAAGGACATCGTGGCTGGAATTACTATTTACATGACATGACATTCAGATGGTACTTCTACATGGATAACCAGCATTTGATTTGTGTGCCAAAAGTAACAGAACATAAATGACTTGGTTTTGGCACCATCAGAAATAGACATGTGGACATTTGGCAACTTTTGGTTTCATCAAATGCATTGTAATATTATAGAAATACTCAGTTAAACATTTTACCGCTAAAATATGATGTGTAACATGAATTTTTTTTATGTTTTAGAGAATTATTAAAATACTTTTAGCTTCTCCCTGTAGTATTTCCACAATTTCTAGCTAACAACTGAAGGAAATTCTAAACAGAATTATTTCATAATATTTTGCCACAAACCTTTACCCAAATAAGTAAGTTTTCCTACTTTGGCAATGATAACCAAATTTTACTTGGTCTCTGAAATGAAGAACTATTCAAAATTATGAAGGACATCAGAGGCTGCTTAAATGGTCTATTTAGCTGAACAAAAAGCACTCCCAAAGGGTATTTATCTAATTATTTTTATGCATAAGCACACATATTTGATTATAATTCAGTTAATTACTAAAAAAAATATGTTTATCCAGGCATTGATTTTTTAAACTGTCCAAAGCTTCTCAGTGGCAAAGTGCACAAGGCAGATTATATTTTTGTCTCGGTTACATGCTTAGGATGACTAATTTAAAGTATTATTAGAATAAACTGGACTACTTAGAGAAAGTGCACACAAAACTGAAATGAACGATGCACAGAAAGCTCCAAGAGCTAAAAGTCAACAATACAAACTTATAATATACATGCTGACCCACACAAAAAACTCCTTATCACCAGACATGTGCTCAGTGTCTCTCCAAATTTTGCAACTTCCTCATTCATAAACAGTGTGCTCTCAAATATGCCAGCAACTCTATCTCCTTGAATGTGCACTGCTTACATTTTCCTGGCAGTAATAATACAACAGAAAATAAAGAAAATCAAACATTACCACCTATAGGACCATAAACGTTTCATAAAATCTTAGGTTTGACACCTAGAGATCTGACATTGTAATATATTTCCATTAGTGAATACTTTGTAAGGCACTATATAATCTGGAGTGGTTAGCCACATCTCTTGTTAACTGGAGTTGTTTTCATCATCACATATATGGTCACACAATTGATTTAAAATTAGGACTTGCCTAGGGGTCATCAATATGAGGTGACTCATTTAGGAGATTGAGGTAGTTAAGGGATTCAAGTGAGTGGGAAGCTGCCAGCATGGGTGTACCTCAAAGGCAGGACAGTGACCCAACTGGTGACACATATATTCTTCAATATTGAAAAACAAACATAACTATAAGCAAAAAAAAAAAGTTCCCAGGAGTTCCTGTTTACACAGGGCTGCGTCTCCCGGGAAATCACTCATGCTTTCTTTAAATCTAGTCTGCATATCCCTTTGGTCGACTTCCCATTTTAATAATTGCTATCTTATTGCTGCTATCAGCATTTCCCTAAACATGACACGGTACAGTTGCATCTGGCCTAATCTCCCCAAAGTCATTACAGGAAGCAGAACCCCCGGTCCGCTCACTTCCCTTTGCCACTCAGTTCCCTGCTGCATGCCTTTCACCATTACGCTGTAAATCAGAAGTTTATAACAATATGTGGAATCCAGTGGTTATAATGACAAAATATTGTCCTAAAACAAATTGTACAAAGACAAATTATTCTAAACAAATGGCAATAATAAATTTATAATAACTTGGATCCTGATTCTTAGCCAAAGGCTTAAGGTCTCAAGCAGACTTTGAAACCAGCAGGGAACCGACTGGAATCTTGCCACTTCTTCACACAACACAACCGACATGAGCACGCTGCTGTGCTGCAATTTGAAGAAAACTTTTAATTGCAGATTTAAATAATTTGGGATGCTGGTGACTGTGGAAGTATTATGGATATTGGCACATTATCAGTTAAATAAATGAAATATGTACATATTTACTTTGATTTATGTAGAACTTAGCTTCACGTTAATTATTACTTTCAATTTGTTTTTGGACTTGTTATTGTATTTTTCATCAAGTTTTCAATTTTTTGCAATGCCTTCTTGTTTTTTGTGAGCAATGCCATTTTGTGGTCTGGTAATCAGGACATGGTCACCCATTGTGGGCCAGAAGTCACATCACATGCAATCACCAGTAACAAATGGCCAGCATCATGTGACAAACTTTTTTATGAGAATCAAGAATTCTGGACAGACAATTTGCAGTGTAAGCAGTAGTTTTCTTAAAAAATTTCAGGCCTAGAAGGCTTTCCACATATTCTTTTTCACTTGGAGTTTTGGCAACATAGCTTTTTTGTTTTGGTGTCATTTTGAGTTTCTAGTGATTTTGGCCCTCATCTTTCCTTTGATAAAGGCTTTGTCTCATCTAACTCCTGGTCTCTCCAAATACCATTTATTCTGTGCTTTTTCTATCTGTGGAAGAACTGGAAGGTGTTACACCCAGGAAAGAAGACTGCTCTTTCATCTACCATTTTAACTGCCATAAAAGGCTACTGACAAGAGTTCAGGAATGAACAAATTAATAAAGATTTCTACACAACATATTTTAGGTTACATACATACCCTTAACCTAATCAGTGCAGTATTTATGTATAAGCTACACAAGCTATAGCTTAGGGCCCCCGCCTTCTTGGGGGCCCCCAAAACAAATTGTCCAAGTGAGCAATTGTCATATATACTTAAATATACTACAGCATTATTTGTCCCAATCAGGCCCGGCCTTAGGCATAGGCGAAGTAGGCGACCGCCTAGGGCCCCGGCGTCCGGGGGGCCCCGGATCGACTCCTTGGTCTAATTTTCACGCATTTCACAGAGCTTCCAGGGGGGCCCCTGGACCCCCCTTTCACCTAGGGCCCCATAATACCTAAGACCAGGCCTGAACCTAATCCTAACAAAAGAGAAAGACTGGTGACAGCAAACAGAAAAGGACAACTGAGAAGCCAAAATGGGGTGATGTTTCTTAAAGGGGATTTATGCAGCAAGACCATTTCATTACAATTTAAAATAGCATTACAACTTCAACAATGAAGAGCTAAAGTCAGACATTTTTCTTCTATTTCAGGTGCATTGTATATTGCCCAAGTGTGGCTATCCAATACGCATTACCAGTAAACTATAAAGAATAGACATGTTAGGCCAAAAACAGAACACTACAAAAAAGCTGGTCCATCAAGACAGCTGCTTGTGGGTTGGGAATAGTGACTTGGAGTTAGTACCAACGTGGAGCTAACATAGTTGGCACTACAGCCTGACGAAACCTTGGTTCTGCCTCCTGCTAGTGCTCTTTGAAGTTACCATAGGGGTTTTAGACACCTATCAATGGTAGAGAGAGATGAAAGAGAAGAGATAGTTTTGGGGAAGTAAGGACAGGAGACTACAACATCTGAGAGGTGGAGCACCAGGACCTGCTTAAATAGGTCTGAGAGAGCAGATTTTATTTTGGTATTTCTCCCACCAGTAAATATGCACATAATGAAAGGTCATTACTTGATCTATGTCCTTGTATGCTCCGTTTCAAGATTTGCAACATGTCAGGGTGCTCCTACCTTGTATTTAGAAAAAGGATCTTGCTTACTTCTTCTGGCTTACTCTATATTCTGGACACTCTTAATGGAAATATATATAAAATCAACCACCATTCATCAATCCTGTACATTCATATTTTAGGGGTGAAGGTGGGGTGGAGTAAATCCCAGTAGTAACAGGTGTTAAGCACACACAGTAAATGGGGATCCAGTCCACTAAAGGACACACCCATGTATACACCTACACGCTCTCATACACTGGGCCAGTATACACTTGCCAGCCAAACTAAGCCTCAATTAAAAACATAAACCAAAAAGAACAAGAGGCGACCATGATAACTCCACACTGACTAAGAGCAGTCTTTAATATGAACCAAGTCTTTTGAAGCTAACCATTGCATAATGAACAGAAATGTCTTTGGCCTCACAGGGCATCAATCACTGTTTTTTGTGGTGATGGTGACGATGTTATCACCATTTCAGTTCTGCAACCATTTACATATTTATCCACATATACTGTATATTTGTATTTAATATTCCTGTCTGTTATTAACTTAAAAATCTATCAGGAAAGAAACATGAATATTGACAAGAGCTTTAAACAGCCAAACAAAATGAAGGCAAAAAATCCAATCCATTCACAATGCCTGAGGTTCAAAATATCCAACGCCTATCTTATAAGACCACATTTACAATTTCACATAAAATTATAGAAAAGAGAAGAGGGAATATGGTGGTTTGGGGTACAAAATTGAATATTATACTGTAGAACAAAATGCACCACAGGCTCAGGCTCCATAGATTTCTTTGCTTATATGGAATATTTAACATTGCAACAACAACAGCCCAGAAACTATCCCAACCTGGCCTCCTGCACAAAGCCCTACAATAACAAATTGCCAGCAGCCATCAATTAATCAACATTAACAAAAGTGTATCATTTCAATACACAGTTTTTCATCATTACAATCACAAAGTAGACAGACAACAAAAAGCAATGCAAAGGAGAATGAATTTATCTTTATGTATCTGATCTCCTGACGACCCACCTTACTCTTCTACTATAGATTAATCATTTTTCCATCCCTGCTTTCCTCATCATGTACTCAACGGGGTGATTCTTTACAATTTTTTTTTCTTTTTTTTTTTTTTTACAAAACACAAACAACGACACACAGCTGAGTCAAACAAGCCTTGCTCAACAAAAGGGAGCCAGGTCTTCAATTAAAAAATTGAAATCCTTTTGAATGTGCTCCACAGCCATTCACAAGAGGATTTTCTAGAACTTGTTTATCTGACAATATTTTAGCCAAACTTCTTGTGACTTGTGGTGTTGTAAGCATTTACTGTAAGTGGATATGTGACATATGAACTATGCGACATGAGCAAATGCACATTTGTTTATGGATGTTTTGATATCTCTGCCATTTTTTCAGCTGTGGTCCCTACAAAAGACTATTGTGTCAGGAACCGTGTTATCTCAGTTCTCCATAACACTGTGAGATTAAACATTCTTGTTCAATACTACAAACACATGGGGTAAGTAGCAGGTAACAAAATTATTATTTTTGGTTGGGGTATTCCTTTAAATAGGATAAATGTGCATGAAATACAATATATAGCTGAAATAAGGCATAGTTTGCTAAGATTGATAATGTATTTCATAGACAGCAGAGTTCCATACCTTTTCTGAAATTCTATTTGAAAGATCCTTTTCCCAACCTCTCCCAATTTCACTTAAGTGGGGTACATTCATTGAAATTTGTTGGTAGAATCTAAAAATAATAACCTATCTTCATGAATATTAGTATTGCTTTAGGGGTAGATTTTGACAGAGGATGAGAGAAGTTAGACAGACTGCTTTTAATTATTAACTAGGTTGTGTGGCTCATCATAGACCTATTGCTTGACAAAGCACCATTTAATTCTAGGAAGGGTTCTCTGCATATTCTTTGTGCTTTGAAAAACTTACTAATAAGCAGAAAAAAAAGGTTCTTTCTGGAACCTTCATGTGGATGTTCTCCTGTAGCATTGCTCTGAAGAACCACTTTGGCTCCATTATTTTTAAGAATGTTCAAAGGAAAAAAATGTTACTGGAAAATTATATTTAAGACGTAGTAGTTCAAAGTTTGCATATCGATTCTCAATACAGAAATCTCTAAGTTCGCTGATGACACTGCTATCGTGGGCTGCATCAGGAATGGGCAGGAGGAGGAGTATAGGGACCTAATCAATGACTTTGTTAAATGGTGCGACTCAAACCACCTACACCTGAACACCAGCAAAACCAAAGAGCTGGTGGTGGATTTTAGGAGGCCCAGACCCCTCATAGACCCCGTGGTCATCAAAGGTGACTGTGTGCAGATGGTGCAGACCTATAAATATCTGGGAGTGCAGCTGGATGATAAATTAGACTGGACTGCCAATACTGATGCGCTGTGCAAGAAAGGACAGAGCCGGTTATACTACCTTAGAAGGCTGGCATCCTTCAACATCTGCAATAAGATGCTGCAGATGTTCTATCAGACAGTTGTGGCGAGCGCCCTCTTCTACGCAGTGGTGTGCTGGGGAGGCAGCATTAAGAGGAAAGACGCCTCACGTCTGAACAAACTGGTGAGGAAGGCAAGCTCTATTGTTGGCATGGAGCTGGACAGTTTAACATCTGTGGCAGAGTGAAGGGCGCTCAGCAGGCTCCTATCAATTATGGAGAATCCACTGCATCCACTTAATAGTATCATCTCCAGACAGAAGAGCAGCTTCAGCGACAGACTGCTGTCACTGTCCTGCTCCACTGACAGATTGAGGAGATCGTTCCTCCCCCAAACTATGCGACTGTTTAATTCCATCCGGGGGGGTAAACGTTAACATTTAACATTATACATAGTTATTGTCTGTTTTTCACCTGCATTATTATCATTCTTTAATATTATTTATTGTATCAGTATGCTGCTGCTGAAGAATGTGAATTTCCCATTGGGATTAATAAAGTATCTATCTATCTATCTATCTATTTTTTTGATATTTGAAGCTGCCACATGCATGTAGCTGTCCTCATTTTGAACTTTTCTTAAATAAATATGGCTAAGTGAAGTACCACTTTCAAAATTACTGGGTCTCTGCACAGAGTGGCATCTAAGCAGATGGTAGAAGAGTGTAACAGGTCATCTGAGACACACGCAAATAAAACATGCTCCCCCATACTCCATGCCCCTAAATAAAAACACACAAAGACTTTATTTTTAGAGCATCTTTCTTCAATGCTATAAGGAGTATTACACACTTCAGCACTTTGGTGCAAGTGGTTACATATTTTTATCTGCTTTCTCTCATTTGGGTAATTTTAATATCAATTTTGTTTTAATTTTACATGTACTATGGCATCATAGCACTGTTGCCTCACAGCTTCCAGACTAGTCGTCACTGGTCTGCAATTGGCACATTCCCCTTGTTTACACTTTAATTTACCTTTTTGACTGACACCCATATTCAAGGCAACTTAATATTTGAGATAATATTGGTTAAATTTATTTTGTTTTTTCCTATCAGTTAGGTGAAGTGATTTGCTCATGGTCACACTGTGTCAGTAGTGGGATTTGAACCCACTAACTCAAAGCCATAATCATTATGCCACACTAGCTCCATTGTGTTTTCACTGGTTATTTACATAGTCCTCCAGATTTCATTACATATTCCAAAGGTGCAGAAGTTTGTTAACTGGCAATTCCAAGTTACCATGGAGGTGCGCGAGTGTGACTGGTGAGCTTTGCTGGGCTTAAAGTCCTGTCCTTGTCTAGACTGTTCTCATGTGGGTTGTTTCCTGCCTTGCATTAAATGCTGTCAAGACAGGCTACAATTCCCCAGTCCCAAAACTGGACTGATCTGGTGTATACACTGTATATAAATATAGTACTGTTTCTTTTTTATTTGTGTTTCAAACAACTTTTATTTTACTTTAACTATACTGTACTTGTGACAAAAACATGCATTTTAGATTAATTAGAAATTCAGGACAAGACTTGTCGTTCCATTACCCAATGTGTCAATCCACACTTACCTTAAGGCTCACCACTGCCGGTTTTGGGCTGCGTGGACACATTAGTGCAGGTTGTTGGCCTAAGAAAATAGCTCAGTAGCTGGAAACAGCCCCCTGATGCTGAAGTTGTGCCCCTGGCATATTCTTCGTAATAAAGCACAGCTTTGAATTTGTAACACAGGTGCTGCAGTCTTACAAAGCAGGAATGCATTCTAATTGCCGACACACTTTGTTGTAGAGAATATTGTACTGTTGCGCTATTTACTACATAGAAGGCGCCAGGGGTCCAGGCAAGGAACGCACCAAGGTAAAACATAACAATGCCCTGCGGACACTCAAGTGAGCCTCACTGACTTCATGCATACAGGCTATACAGAACATGTGGGCAGCTTTGATCATTCGTCTCCAGTTTACACCTCGCAAGCAACCCTTGATAACACATGGAAAGTGTTAGCGGTCCCCAGTGGGCAGTCCAGCCAATTTGGTTCATTGGTTTAAATAGTGTGGTAAAAACAATCTTGTAGTCACGGCTTTCATTTTCCATGGGACTGCCTGTGGTCTGCACCTTGGGATGCACTTAACCCGGAAGAGGCACAAACAGGATAATGACAGGCTCTAAACACAGTTGTTCACCGAAACGGTAATCCAACTACATTTGACAGTTCAGAGGACTGCAGACAAATATAAAGGAGGCAGCCTGATGTGCACCAGCAAATGGTGTCTTGAAGCCAAAAGAGCAGAAAGATAGGGGTGTATATCTAAGCCACTATAAACATAAATTTAAGAGCAGGCCATCCTGCATCGACATGAAGGGAGCCTCTGTGAATACTAGCTACTAAATCTTAGGTTTCAAAGTGCAGTGCATGGCAGAGTGGAAAAACTTCCCAAACATACAATGAGAGGAAGAGAGAGAGATCACAGGGTCTTTCCATGGTGATGGAAAATTTGTGCACAAAAGTGAGGACCTAATCCAGGTCTTCAAAATCCTCAAACACATTCATAAAGTAGATTCTGCACAATTCTTTCATCTTAAGGGTGAAGTCACATGCTTGAAGACACTAATGGAAATTAAGGTGAAGTGCATTTAGGACTGCAGCCAGGAAGCATGTCTTTATGCAAAGAGTTGTGGGATTCTGGAGCAAATATCCAAGACATGGAGTTGAAGAAGAAACTTTGACAACCTTTAAGAAGAATCTACATGAGATATTGGGAAAGCTTATATATTAGTTTAACAAATGAGCCTGATGGACAGAATGGTCTCCTCTCGTCTGTCAAATTGTTATCTCTCTATTATATAAAAAAATCCTGGGATGAGACACGACTTTTTAGCTTGGGGCGAGACAAGACTTTTTCAGAAAGATAATTTCATGTCCTACAATACGAGACTTTGGGCCAAAAGATTTAACCACGCCCGGGGACGGAAATAAAAGACAAAGAGTAGATGACAAAGTAGAACGTCATAAAGAGGTTCAAAAACGTTGGCGCGATACACACGCATATAGGTTAGAGATAATGAAAAGTACTAAAATTCAAAAGTCTCAAAAAAATCATAGTAAAGATCGCATTAGTGCAAACAAATGGAAATTAATACTCGGTGAAATAACGGAACACCGAAAAGAGATTGAATATATGGACATAAGTGATATGACAGAAGTATTTAGATATTGTTCGGATTTAAACTTTTAAGTTGGAGATTTGTAGATCGTCTAATTCATGTTGCCATCAGGGAAAAGTAGTGTTTGCTGTTTGGTGAAAGTGAAATCCACATATTAGAGCGGCACGTAGTGCAGGCCGGGGGAGGGGGGGCCAGTTGGTGAGCGAAGCGAGTAGGGGGGGGGGGCGATGCCTCCTAGTGTTCTTATATTATAAGTGAAGCACGTTCAAGGGAACTTGAACTTTGTAATTGAAGACCTGGCTCTCATACTCTCATTCATTAGTCAATGTCTTCAATTTAAAGGCTCAAATTTGCTTGAACATGCTTCACTTATGTGCCCTTTCTGGAAGTATTTATTAATAATAATAATAATTCTTTATTCAATAATTTTTTAGCAATAAGCTTGTGTTTTGGATGTTGTGAACATATGACTAGAAAACTGACGTGTGGGTTATGTGACATGAGTAAATTGAGTTTTTTTCAAGGGATGTTTTAATATTGTTTGCTGCTCTTCAGAATTGGCCAATGCCGGTCCCCTTTCAAGCCTATTACATGAGAAAGTTTCTTATAGCTATTCTCTCTAAAAACAGGAGATTAAATAATATTCTGTCATCGTTACAAACAACATAGTGTAAAAGTAACAAAACAAATATAAAAAATACATCAGTTTTTTGAGGAGTATTACCTTAAGACTACACAGTTCAGGTTTCAGCACAGCTGGCCCAATGACATGTCTAAGCTAGATATCCATATCCTTGTGACAGAGGATGGGTTGCAAGTCCCAAGATATACTCTCAGATATTCTAGATCAGTAGTTAAGGTATGGACTCAACAGGCACCCAGTTCAGCCACTGACTCCCTTTGTGTTATCTTGTGCTGGACACATTGAGAAGGCTGTGCATTAAGGGATTAACTGGTATGAAACCACAAGACCACAAACTCCAACACCAGTTCCTTACATGTCGATACGCTTCAGTGTAATTTGGAGGTGATCCAGTTTGCACAGTAGCATTAAAACACATGGTGCCTGTGGATACAAGACATAAACCCAACAAGTTCCCACTTTCTTTAATGACTCAATTTGTGTCCCGGAGCTAGATTATTTCATCTCTTCCTGTCTCACAAAGTAGGCAAGGGGTGCCTTATAAACAACCAAGGCTTGCAGCTTCCGCATGCATTTCAGTGGCTAAATGATGCGAGACCAAATGGTTTCAAGTCTCACTGTCATCAACAAGCCAGGCCGTGTCACATGATTGAGTAATCCAGAGATAGTATAATGTGCACAGTACTGAGGCTACCTGCTCAGTCACACGGAGGCAATATGTTGCCCTTGTGCATCACAATGTAGCTCCCAGCTACTGACATCTTTTTCATCCCTGCAGTAGACATTGTTGGCTACTTGTATAAACTGCGTCCAGTTCACATTGACTTATACACACCAAGCTTCCCAGTTTCAATGTGTACTTCAGTAGGGAACTGGTGTGAAACCAAAAGGCTTCCAGTCCAACAACTGTCACTAAGTCAGGAAACTTTACAAGTCAAGTCAAGTCAAGTCAAATCAAGATGACGAGCATGCACTGGTACAGTGCATTGCCGCACCCACTACACGACGAAACAAAGCATCATACCGGTTGGCAACCCCCCGGCAGACACGCGGTCCAGTCCCACCCTCCAGAAATTACCCTCTATCTGCCGCGGCCAGGTGTTATGTGGGCGACCCCTTGGCCTGGTCCAGCCACTCGGGTCCCCGACAATGAGGGTCTTACGACCCGGATCACCCTCGGGGAAACGCATCACATGGCCATAGTGCCGCAAGTGACGCTCCCTCATAATGTAGATAATGTGCCTCATTTGGGACTTCATGAGCAACCGCTCATTCGACACAAAGTCAAACCAATGATACCCATGGATTTTCCGGAGAGACACAGTACCAAAGGAGTCCAGTCTTCGTCTCAGGTCAGTGGATAGCGTCCATGTCTCGCAACCATATAGCAAGACAGGAAGCACCAGGACTCTAAAGACTTGGACCTTCGTCCTTTTGCATAGATATCGGGAGCACTGACTTCATAGGAAGAGTCACCAGAGACATGAATATCACTGCCATGGTAAGTAAACCCCTCGACACGGTCGACACTCTCTCCGCAGACAGACACACTGCTGATGGCTGTGCCTAAGAGGTCATTAAAGGCCTGGATCTTGTTTTTTATCCAGGACACTCGCAAGCCCAGACACTCAGACTCCTCGCTCAGTCTCTCGAGCAACCGAACAGAGCCTCCATTGACTCCGCGAAGACCACAGCATCGTCAGCAAAGTCAAGATCCATGAATCTTTCTTCACCGACAGATGCCCCACAGCCACTGGACCTCACAACCTTGCCCAACACCCAGTCCATACAAGCAGAGTAGGAGCAAGAACACACCCCTGACGAACCCCAGATTCAGCTGGGAAAAATGCAGAGGTTCTGCCTCCACTCTGCACAGCACCAGTACACAGGCCGGCCATGATATCCAGCAACCTCGAGGGGATCCCACGAACCCTCAGGATGTCCCACAGGGCAGCTCGATCAACTGAGTCGAACGCTTTGCAAAAATCGACAAAGGCTACAAAGAAACTCTGCCAATATTCGCGTTTGCACTCCATAAGAACCCTCAGTGCCAGGATGCGGTCGATGGTAGACTTCTTAGGTGTAAAACCAGACTGTTCCGGTCGCTGGTAGGCGAGTAAGTGATCATGGATCCTATTGAGGATGACCCTAGCAAGGACCTTTGAACAACTGCTCAAAGTAGCCAGCCCAGCATGTCACAACTGCAGTGTCATCCGTAAGGACCATTCCATCAGCCGCACTGACTGACAATCAGGAAACTTTACCAGATTGTGTAATCCAGAAGGGACTTTGTATGATATTATCTAACCCTGAAGCTCCCCGTTTACCCACTGGCACCCTTTTTTGTCCCAAGTAAAAAGTGACATAATCTTTAGTGTCACCCAGGTGAGGCTATGGAACCCAGAATGTACAAGGCTTCAAATTCCATGGGAAATTTCCATGGCCAACTAAAGTGAAACCAATGGAATCCCAGACCCTGTTTCGTTCTCCTAACTGTACACAGAGGCAGTTTATTATGTCTGGGTGATTAAACCAGAGGTGACTAGTGGTTATAAGACTTGAAAACCAACGGGCTTCCAGCTCAGTCACTGAATTACTGTGAGACAATGCGGCACTTTATGTCACCTGTTTGTTTCACTCAGAAGATGCAGCTAGTCCTAGTGGTTAACAGGTTTGAAACCAGTAGCTCCTGGCTCAGCCAAAAGGCTGCTGGTTCACTGAATGCTGTCTGCACATTCTGAAAACAGTATACGCCATTAATGGAGGTTCATTTCATTTAAACAATCAGACTTTGTCCTGGGCTCATTTATTGTACCCTAATCCCATCTCAGCATTTGACATTCAGACATCTCATATGAAGTATTCGAAGGCTGCTCATCAAGACATTGGCCTGATGCCAGAGGAACAGAGTAGTCAACACTAGGAGTCTGAACCAGACATGATGGTGTGCCAGTGAACCCAGGATGGATGAATACATGAAGGTGCCAGGGCTAGGCAGGCCTGCCATTACAAAAGAAATTTTGCAGCTCTCCAGTGGGAGGCTCAGCATCAAACTTTTGTGTTGTGAATGTCAACCAACAAGGGTTTAATTCATCAGGAGAGGAGAGGAAGAAAGAGGGAACTCGAGATGGAGTTGTCTCTGAATCCAAAGAAAGAGAGAGAGTGAGAAGGAGAGCAAAGCATGAATTCCTGCTGTTGAAATCCCCAGACAGGCTTGGGGTGGGGGGTGGGGTGGCTTTGGATCTAGCTGGCTAAGTGCCAACTATGGGGGTAGAATAACCAGTCAATTAGCATGAAACTATTTAAATTAGAATGACATAGAAGGAGTGCTGATACACACTCAGTCAACAAAATAGTGATTTTGGGATGGGGGAAGGTTGCCTTTAGTCTTTAGCCTTCTCTTTTTTATTAGGGGCAGCTGGGGAAATAAGGGTTGAAGGCAACTAAGTGCCAGGGGGCAGTGCTATTAAATTGTGTGCTAATGTGGTAAATCCACAGAAGTATGTCTAGTATTAGTGAACGAAGGGGGTCACACACCTAGTCCAGCGGAGCCTGGTGATGGGGAAAGAGCAGGATCAAGAAAACATAACATTCTCGACCCAAATTAATCCACTTCAGAGGTGTGAGGGGGGCCAGAGCCGGGGGAATAAAGTAATCTACATTTAAGAGGGCTTTATGGGTAGCCAGTAGAGGATCTTCCAAAAGCCTCAGCCCTGCTGATACGCAAGGGAAAATCTTAAATAAGAGCAGAACACTTGAGTCAGGTATTAGGCAGCGGATCAATTTCAGGACTCCCGGTAATTAAAAGTCAAAGGCTTGGATCTCAGGTGTCACATTCACAGTGAGAGCCATTCTATATTGTTTCATCCAAGGAGTTGGTTGGAGGTACACCAGCAGTCAGAGGCCATCCTGGGAGCATAACTGGACATGTAATAATTTCAAAGCCTTTAACCACAAATTAGGAAATCAGCATCTAATTTGATATTTTTAAGTTGAGACAAGAATAGAGCGCATTGTGAAACCCTGAGCCATTTCAGGTTAGCTTGGTTACTACCTATAAAAAGGAGGCTCTGCTCGCCCTGTGTAAAGCGCTGGGAATGTGAGGCAATGGTATAAAACACACACTAAACAGACGTACTTACTGACTCTCAGTGAAAAACACAACATGATAACATGCTGTAAGATTTACAAAGACAATCTCTGAGGGGTCATGGAGACAAAAGCCAGGATGATCATGGGGCTCCTCCGCTTTCTTAGCTAATCTATATCTGCCTTTTTTTTTTTTTTAATTTTCAGGATGTGCGGCTGCCTTGGCAACGTTTGACATAACCGCAGGCTTCAGCAGCAGCTCCCCACTTCTCTTAATAGCTTAAAGGCACAGCGCCCAGTATCACTCAGTTTTCTGTCAGGGAGCCTGCTGCTCCAAATTCAGAAGCAGAAGGGCCTAATAGCCCAAAGGGTTATTATAGTGGGATAAAGGTAAAATGGACAAAGCCCTGGGAGAGGATTGGGATGATTAGGGGCAGGGACAGCAAGTCTGCATACCTCCTGTCTTTTCTGTACCACGCTTCCTCCTAGCTCCACCTGAGGATACACTTTCAATTCCTGAACGTTGACTCATGACCACAGACACAGGACCTAAACACTCTGACTATCCAATGGCTACTGTAGTCAGTGCCCAATGCATGATAATAGGAAGGGTGGGGTCGGTCCAAGTTCCTCTGATCAAGAGGGGGAGGAGTAGATAAACTGCACTGTTATGTAGTGTCAAATCTCACAAGTCCCCACTAGTTCCAGTAGGGGAGCAACACTGATTAGTAGCTTCAAGCCTCAAGGCTATCCTCATTAAGACTCTCTGGATGGTCGCCTGATGTCAAAGCATCCTTCACAAAATGAGATCCCTACAAGCCCAGGCATCATAAAGACACCCATAACTATGGACACCAGCAGCCATTTTAAAGTAGTGTAAAACAAAACAAAAGGACAGGAGGATCACTCACTGTTCCATGAAGTACAGGGAGTATACTCCAACACATTGAGATGTGTTCAGTTTCACACCACTAGAGATGTCATCCATCTACTATATAATAAAACACTACTGTCTGTGTGTGTATGTGTGCTTATGCGTCTGGTCCCTCAGATATTAATCCCAAGCGGAAATTCACATACTCCAGCAGCACTTTACTGATACAAAAAACAATATTAAATTAAAGATTGATAATTGCAGGTAAAAACAGACAATAACTTAATATAATGTTAACGTTTACCCCCCTGGGTGAAATTGAAGAGTTGCATAGTTTGGGGGAGGAACGATCTCCTCAGTCTGTCAGTGGAGCACAGATGTCAAACTGTCCAGCTCCATGCCAACAATAGAGCCTGCCTTCCTCACCAGTTTGTCCAGGCGTGAGGCGTCTTACTTCTTAATGCTGCCTCCCCAGCACACCACCGCATAGAAGAGGGCGCTCGCCACAACTGTCTGTTTGAACATCTGCAGCATCTTATTGCAGATGTTGAAGGACACCAGCCATCTAAGGAAGTATAACCGGCTCTGTCCTTTCTTACACAGAGCATCAGTATTGGCAGTCCAGTCTAATTTATCATCCAGCTGCACTCCCAGGTATTTATAGGTCTGCACCATCTGCACACAGTCACCTCTGATGATCACGGGGTCCATGAGGGGTCTGGGCCTCCTAAAATCCACCACCAGCTCCTTGGTTTTGCTGGTGTTCAGGTGTAGGTGGTTTGAGTCGCACCATTTAACAAAGTCCTTGATTAGGTCCCTATACTCCTCCTCCTGCCCACTCCTGATGCAGCCCACGATAGCAGTGTCATCAGCGAACTTTTGCATGTGGCAAGACTCCGAGTTGTGTTGGAAGTCTGATGTATATAGGCTGAACAGGATCGTAGAAAGTACAATCCCTTGTGGCGCTCCTGTGTTGCTGACCACAATGTCAGACGTGCAGTTCCCAAGACGCACATACTGAGGTCTGTCTTTAAGATAGTCCACGATCCATGCCACCAGGTATGAATCTACTCCCATTTCTGCCAGCTTGTCCCTAAGGAGCAGAGGTTGGATTGTGTTGAAGGTGCTAGAGAAGTCAGATCAATCAATCAGAGCAATCTGATTGGTCTATTATGTCTTGGTCTGATTGGTCAGCACTACAGATGACAACACGATACTTCAGAGGTGCAAAGTTCATTTCCTAATTGGAGAGTCTTGTCGTTTTTTTTACAAAAAGGAGTTAAAATTGTTCATTTCAATGACAGCAAAGCAAATAACTTACTAACAAGGCGCAACCCAAGTCGTCTTCATAGATGAGAAGTATTCGTAAGAATATGAATGATGTCTTCACAGTGGGTAATGGGGGCCCGTCTACCATTGGTGGTAGTCTAAAAGCAGACAGTAGACAAACAAAACAAGGTGCCTCAAAATGACAGAATCTAAGAAGTAGGAGTTACAGGAATGCGATCGAGAGAGGACATGCTGGGCAAGAGGGGCTGAGACACACAAGGATAACGAGGAAAGGTGTAGGAGGAATGCTGGGGGTATACATAGGGCAAGAGATATCAAATATTTTACATTTATTCTATTACCTGTCTTTGACAGGTTAGCACACCTAGTAGATTACACTTCATACATGCCCCATATCTAGTGACACACTCTTCCATGCATTTTCCCCAGGCACAGCTCAAGACATTTTTTTTTTCTCAAAAGATGAAACTTGTTCGGTTAGCTCATACTGTAATTATACATTAACAGTTGTGCACACCTTCACAGAAATACAGCTACTCAAATATGTGCCACCAAACTGTCAAACTCACACACAACATTCATTTCATCCACCTTAAAACACATTGTACCCAACACAGTTTTATGGGGCGGCCAGTCGCATATTCATTACAAAGTGTAAACCATCTCTTGACTGGGCACCAATTCAGCACTGAGCACATTCATTCCTATACCTAAAGTACCGAGTGTTATGCCGTCAACAGAATTTAGGCAGGACCTAGCCAAAGAAAAAGGATTAGGAGACGAACAAGACAAAAGGGAGGGCAAGGAGTTGACAGCATGACATAGAACTTAGCAATTACGAAAGTCAAAGACAGAACCAAAAATGATGTTTTTTTAAAAAAAAAAGCATGAGAAGACCTAAGATCTGAAACCATTTTTAGAATACTTCTAAGCGTCGCAACAATGTTTTTTTTATCCACAACCTTGAATAATCAAGATGTGCACAATGCTGATCTTTACACAGTTTACCTGATCATGACAACCCCATTAGTAACAGCAAACCAAATAGCATCTTTACAGAAAATAAAATGGTGGCATGTCAGAACGTTAATGAACAACAGTGACACCAAATCACACAAGAATCTATAAACAAAATAATCAAGTCCTATATTCCAAAGTATGAATGTAGAACTGTAGAAAACTAAGAAAAAAATGTCTGGGATTCATGACACTAAGCTAATTTAAAATTGCCAAATAAAAAAAAAAAAAAAAAAAAAAAACAACTTGTCTGGGACAGGAACAAAAGCATACACACAAACACAAGGAAAACATGCAAACCCCAACATCCTGGACCGGTGCTAGCTACTGCACCACCATGCTGCCCTACTCAAGCAAGCATTTTCATAAATACTTACACACACACAGATGCTAACATACGTTTATGCACACAAACCGGCAGTTTCACTTGCTCACTCATACTGTGTCACACAGTCTCCTTTATATTTTCGCAAACCCACACACATAAGAGTGTGCAGTCTAAATCCTACGATTATGCTTCTTTGTTTTGCTAATGAATGCACATTTACATTTAGTGCTCACACTACTATAAACACAGTAAAAAAAATAAAGACGTACAAGAAAGAACTCGGTCACAGTCACTATCTCATCTTTTCACCTACACGCAAGCTAATGCCTGTTTGTCATACTAATGGAGCTACATATTCAAGCAAAGTGAACTATGCAAACACTTTAACTTTCAATATGCAAAAATACAGACTCCTACACAGTTATTGTGTGTGCTGGATTATAACATTTTCACTCGCACGCTTATGCGGTAACTCTTATACCTTTTCATGTCTCGCATGCTCATACATACACGGTACACTGTTTCTCTCATACATACTGTATGCACCTCCATATGCTAACATTCACAAACACAAATTTTTATACCAAACTACCAATGGAGTTTCCTACTTATAATCATGAACACGCATAGCAACACAGGTACAAATCCACACATATATTTCAAGCAGGCAATCTAACACAATTATTTTACTGAATTAAATATACCTGTGTTACCAAAAAAAAAAAAAATGGTGCATGGTGGGTGTCCTGGGTGGGATGGGGTGAGGTGAGGTTCCTTACCTGGACAGGATGCCAGGCGCGAGAAGAAAGGCGAGGATTGTTGGCAAGTCATGTTCCTGCAGAAGTGGCCATGCAGGCATAATGGCTGGGATGGACTGAAGATCCTTACCCAGCTGGGAGACCAGTATAATGGAGAGACAGGGGGAGGCAATCGGCATGGACTAAATGCTCTCCCAATATGGTAGATGGCAGCATTCCTGGGCTTCAGCACCCATATGGACACATCTAGGGTATGCGGAGAACTGTAGTGCCATGGAGCTGCCCTATTGGGTTCCTTGGGTGCCACTATGGTGTGCTATGGGGATTCTTGGTCTCCACTCTTGCAGACTTCACTTTAAAAGGAGGTGCTCCATCTTATCCGAGGAGTCAGCATCGGCAGGCAGAGGACAAAACTCTTTGGAGGAGTGGAAGGAGAAGGGATAAATTGTACTTCTGTATTTTGTCATACTTTAATCGTGCTTACCGGTTTGTCAAGGTGATGTTGTATATAAAAGGGACAATATTTGAACCTATGACTGTGCTGGGTGTGATTGTGTCTGGGGTTTGGGGCTCAGTGGCACCACCTACTGGTTACAGCAGATACTGTACAACTTGGCACATGTGCACTCCTGCTATCTGAGGACAGCTGGGAAAATTATTAAGCATGTGCATAGCGTGCAAACAAGTGAAAAGTACTGAAGAAAAGGTGCTGATGGGTAAATTTAAATCTCCCCAGTTTAGAGTCACAAAGAGCCGTTGATTATCGCAGCACCACTGAGTGTAAGGCAAGAAGTAAATGTGGTGGACAGTATGTTGGTTGTTTGCAGGCCACAATCACACACCCAAGCAGCAAAGAGTGTGCTATATGCAACAAAGTAACAGAAACCTATTAATGAAGTGTCTAGTTGCTTGCTATAAATATAGTATGATCTGATGGCACAGCAGCCAGTCTTCATACTGTAAATTTTCGGGGGCTTGGAATGGGGATGGAAAAAGGAGAGGAGGATGTTATTTTCTTCAAAGCAGAATGACTAAACATACAGTATTTATAAAGCATGACAAAATGATCAGATTTAACAGTGTTTATTATCATTTTCATGAAAGTTCTTTAATGAGTTTAGAATTCAATAACAAATGCTGGGCAGTCAAACTGCAGTTTAACATATGAAAGAAGAAAAAGTAGCACAAAAGCAATGCACTGTAGCACATTTCATTTTACAAGACGTAATTATACAACATTTTAGTTACTTTTTTTGTAAGTAAGGAGTAATGTAACTAAGTTCAATTTAAAAGTAAAGTTCTCCAACACTTGAAGAATGTCCACTTCCTCACTGATGTCACATCCATTTTTCAACTGATGACAACACTTGTGGCTGATGTTCTACTCACAACATTTTCTTCTTTCTGAACAGTGCAGTTGCAAACCTGTCAGTATCACTTATTTGTATGGCAGACTGTAATGATGTGTAGAGAATATGGCTACCAGTTTTTCACTACCAGTAAGCGGGCGTTGACAGGGTCAACCACACCCTGTGCTCAAGTGAAGACCCCGGGCAGCCCAACAAAGGCCATAAGTGCAGAATAAAGGAAAAATATGCAGAATAAAAGGAACTGTAATAAACACCACCTCCTCTACCTATGGAAAGAAGATGACAACAGATGTTATTGGGTCCCTGTATCTTTCCGAGAGGACACTGTGGAATGGGCACGGTCCAGTTTACCTCATATTCACGGGTTGTGGAGTGGCCTACTGCCTTTCATCACTCAAATGTTTTGTTCTGCACAATGACTCTCACCCCCTGAAGGAGGCTTTGGCTGAATATTTAGTAACACAAACAAGTAGTGAGTAATAGGGAAACAACAGTGTTGCTCCAAGGAGTGCTATGTGAGGTCACTTCTACCCTCAGCCATCAGGCTCTATGATGAGTCTCCCCTCGACTGAGGTGGTCTGCTTCCCTATTTGCTGAATAGTACTGAGCTGGCCTAGCTAACATCTTAACAGACAATGACGCCATGTGCAATGTGCTACATCATTATACTGTGCCAATGACTGACATCCTTTACTGTAAAACTGTCACTTATAACTATGTTTAACTCTAATCACTTTATATTTAGTAAATATCCACACTTTACTAATCTACGTTTAGATTCATGTTATACTGTACTGTATGTGTTTGTACGTTGTTAGAACACCAGAGATTATTCTTCTTCTTATTGTATATACATTTATGCATTTTTTATTTGCCACTCTAACCCTGCAATTTCCTTTGGGATTAAGTAAAGTTTTTATCTATTTATCTGTGGATCAATCATTTATTTTGTCATGGGCAACTGGCAGCCCATAGTATGACAACATGCTGGTCACATTAAGCCAAATTTGCACCTATCTCATTAAGTTTTGCAGTGATGGATTGGGCTGCCAGAAGTTACACTTTAGCCAATAATGAAGATTACCTGTTGTGAAATATTCAGACTTTTACAGATGATTTGCATTTAAATTATCATTACAGTGCTAAAAGTTTCAAATATTTTTTGGCAGGAACTCCACACATAAGTACATTATAACAAACTAGAAGAGAACAGGCAATTTAGCCCAACAACGTTTGTCAGGCTTATCCACTTAATTCTCCTAAAAAAACATCAAGTTTAGTTTTAAAAGAATATGAAAACAGTGAAACAGATAAGAAAACTAAGAAGAAAAGCAGAAATGAGTGTGGGATTGGCATCCTGGGATAATTCCCATATTTTGCACCAAGGGCTCCTGCTCCCTGCAACCCTGAAACTGGAAAAAGTAGACTAAGATGGATATTTGGGGGCAAATAATCACATTTAAGAAGAGAAGCAAAATTTCTGGACCACACGGGTAGAAGAAGAAAATGTCAAATCCAGACACAGTTAACTGGGCAGTGACTGGTTGGCAGAACTTGCCAGTGAAAGGATAATAAACTGTAACTACACCAGGGAACTGGTGAAAGCTAATTAATGACTGAATGAAAAATGTTGTGCCTACATTGGCTTAAAGTCAGGTCATCAGAGTCCAGGTTTATTCATTTATTTATGGAAACAGTAAGTAGGTCATTTTGCAAGTGGTGAAATTTAATAACTTACCTGTATACCAAAGACAGGGCCAACTAAAATGTAGCAGTCATGGTCCAAAGGTAAAAACTCAGCTTATAAACTGAACCAAGGTAATGACATTTGGGTTAGTTTAGGAAAGATGTGATGGTGCATATTTTTAAATAATACTTAAGTTGCTGAAAGTGCTCTAGGACTGTGTAAAGAGACACCAACAACTGGCCACCAAATAAGGGGTCCTCAATGATTTCTAATGCATCTCTCTGCTCACCCATTAGCCAAAGCACCACCCCAAGGTTTCTCTTTATCATAATGTGAAACAGGCTCTTCATCCTGGAGACCTGCTGTTAAGAAAAGATGTCCCTACATTTAAATATATAAATTACAGTCAGTGTAATGAATGGGTCTATGGTGTTGTGAATCTGAGGCACAAACGTGGTGAAAAGATGAAGCTTCCAAAAAGGCCCACATACCAGATAAGGGCCTTTACTGGCCTGCCTAAAGATAGGCCTCACCCAATGCAGTCTGAACCCAAACTCAACAGGCCACCTGTCAATCTCCGCTGAGGCTGAGTAAAGGCTCATGGGAATGGCAGTTCCTCTACAGTACAATGCAGATGTTATGATTAGCAGTTTTAATTTTTTGTAGCCTTTCCTGGACAGACTTTCAAAAAGAAGAATAAGAAGAATTTGGAGTTTTGAATTTCACAGATTCTATATTCATTTCTCTGTATTATAATAAAAATAATCTTGGGAAGAGAGACAAGACGTGACTTTGTCAGAGAGACACTTTCATGTCCCGCGAGACGAGACTTTGTGCCAAGAGATGTAACCACGCCCGGGGCCGGAAATAAAAGACAAATAGTAGATGACAAAGTAGAATGTTGTAAAGAATTCAAAAATGATAGTGCGATACACATGCAGAGCAGGTTAGAGATAATGGAAGTACGAAAATTTGAAAGTCTCAAAAAAACGATAGTAAAGATCGTATTAGCGCAAACAAACGGAAATTATTACTTGGTGATATAATGGATCAGCGAAAAGAGATTGAACATATTGTTTGGATTTAAACTAAGTTGGAGACTTGTAGATCGTCTAATTTGTGTTGCCATCAGGGAAAAGTACTGTTTCTTCCCAATGAAGAGGCATATCCGTGAGAATTAAAAGATTTGTTGTTTGGTGAAAGTAAAATCCCGCGAGAGAAAATTTCAAGCCCAGCGAGATAAAACTTTATGCAAAGATATTTGGAAAAGTCCTGTCCACATAACCACGCACACGGTTTAATCATTTCTCATTTGTGTGAATGCTATTGTCAGACACAGTTCGTGTAGAGAGAAAGAAACAAAATTCACTCATGGGCAGTTATACGTTGTGTTATCACAAAGTAACTCCAAACACGGAATCAAAATTCAATGTGATATTAATGAAAAGGTAAAAGCGAAAAGAGATCAAATATATGGACATAGGTGATATGACAGAAGTATGTAAATATTGTTTGGCTTTAAACTTTAAGTCAGAGACTTGCAGATCATCGGATTCATGTTGCCATCAGGGAAAACTAGTGTTTCTTCCCAATGAAGAGGCCTACCTGCGGCAGAGACGCGAAGTTGCTGGCACAGCGCAGGCAGGGTGGTTGGCGAGCATAGCGAGCAGGGGGCCAAAGCCCTCTAGTTTGGTAAAATGAAAAAAATAAAAATATTTGCACTCTTGCCATGGTGCCATATTTGTTTTTTAACAAGCCGCATCAGTTTGAAACCAACTGCATCAGCTGTTATCACAGTGATCTATCCCAGAACCAGCCACAAATTTACAACATGTGTCATCACCAGAAAGGCCACAAAAGGACAATGTTTGCGTCCTTTTCTGCTCCCAAGCTTTGGATGAAATGAGTACCGGTGCACAACTCTAATCCTTGGTAAAAGACTTCACGGTATTCAAATTACTTTGATTCTGCCTTGCATTTTGAACGCGACAATCGATCAGCTTGCATTCTTTGGTTACAACTCCAGCATAAACTCCTGACTATTTTCGGATCTCCTGATCCCCCTCGTAAAAACTTCACTGAGTTATTCTGTGCCAATATAGTATGCGCTCGGTGGCTGGAGATTTTTTCACTTGTATTACTGCTGTTTCTTTGTATGCACTGTCTTTTTAACACTTTTGCTTATTTCTTCGGATTCTGATTTCTGCATAGTGTTTTGGGACTTGTTTACTTTAGATTGCATTCTTGGCAAATTCTTTTTTTCCATTTTTTTTTTCTTTTTGATTTTTTTTTTTTATAAATACTTTGTCTATTTTTACAATGATTCCTGGTGAATAGTTTTTCTGTAAGTCAGAGTTCACGGTTATCCTTCTTGTGAAGAATATTTACTGTAATTTTGGGACTATTGAGTATATCTCTTGAACGCTGAAGCTAAGCGCATTTGGCACATTGTGGGGCCAAAGTCAGAGACTAGAGTTGGAACTCAGGCTGCCTTCGTGTACACCCTTTCTGGCCAAGCATATGGGAATTATGGCCTGCTTCCCTAGCTATTCTTGGAGGCCTGACATTACTTTTGTCATTTCGGGTGAATGGATCAGCAAACCTCTGGCTTGAGAGACAAGGCAAAGGAAGAATCTTTATAAAATTAAGAATTTATTCATATACATAAAAGAAAAAAAGAACAAAAAAATAGTAAAACAAAGGAAAGTAAGGCAAAAGGGTTTTCCTAAAAAGGCAACCCTTGCTAACAAGTTCAAATCATAATCCAATTATTAATTTCCCCAAAAGAGAAGCAAAATCCAGAACTAAAAAAAACAAAACAAAATAATACACATAATAAACTGCACTCTATAACTTCAAAGAATCTCTGCTGGAACCACATCCTTCAATAAAATATAAAGGTTGATGGTGGTCCCAACAGCAGTGACCACACAACAACTTGTATAAACAATACATAAATACGAAAAGATTTTTAATTATAACAATACTAACAAAAATTACGGAAAAACAAAAAAAAAATCTGAAAATAGCAATTTAAAAAACATAAAAATAACAAAAAAGGAAAAAATACTTAAGCCATACATAATATATGGTTTTACTACATGCTATCACATGTAACATGTTTAAATGGTCCCTTCTCACCACAAATGCCCCTTTTATGTTTGGTTATAATCCATCCATCATTATCCAACCCGCTGAATCCTAACTACAGGGTCACAGGGGTCTGCTGGAGCCAATCCCAGCCAACACAGGGTGCAAGGCAGGAAACAAACCCCAGGCAGGGCAACAGCCCACCACAGGGCACACACACACACTAGGGCCAATTTAGAATCGCCAATCCACCTAACCTGCATGTCTTTGGACTGTGGGAGGAAACCCACACAGACACGGGGAGAACACCAAACTCCACGTGGGGAGGACCCGGGAAGCGAACCCAGGTCTCCTTACTGCAAGGCAGCAGTGCTACCACTGCGCCACCGTGCCGCCCTTTGCTTATAATATACAGCAAATTTAGATTAAATAGTGCATCTCAAGAATCTTCTCAGGCAACAGTAATAGACCCCATTAGTGGCCAGCAGCCTTTTTAGGAAGGCCTCTCACAGAATACAGAAAATGGAAAGCGTTTGTGAGAAATAAAACTGCCTGTGATGAATGTGAGGTAAAGTCTGGTGCACATGATCTGCACCTATAAGCAACACATGGACAACGAGAAGTCAGATTTGTAGAAACCCAAGATGTGTTGGAGGTACATCTGGAATTTAAAGACACCCTCCAGACGGCTGCGGCTGAGGCGTGCAGAGCACACACAGATGGACTGAAGGCTTTGTTCCCATTAACTGTGACCCTAAACCACCCCCCACCAGTCACTGGCCTACATCCCAGCCTGTGGGAGAGTTATACTGGTAATTGCTCCCAGATGCTCAAAATTCGTGCCCAAGTACAATCACCACAACTGAGCTGCAGAGCTGGCACTCTTTACAAGCAGGAGGTCAGCTGGACATCACAATCCTCAGGAAGCTCTGTGTTATATTTACAGTGTGGATGCACAAATGACACTGCGGATTACTGTACAACTACTGTTTATTAATCATCTTTAATCATTGACGTGAAATGCGGAGGGGCTGGTTCATAGCAGATTATGAAGACACTCACATATCAAACAGAAAAATCTCTCTTTTATTCCGGACCCTTATTCAGCAAACACCAGAGAAATACATTTCATAAGCATATGCCTACGCGCAGGCACACACATTGGCTTTGTGGTTTAAAGTTCAGCAGCCTAACCATTATAGCACGCTGTCAAAAGCAGATGCTAGCACACTATTTTATCACGATTGTATTTGTGCCTTCTTTCACATTTATTTTATTTACTTTTGGGGGTTAAACATATTATTTCTAACGTGAGAGGTGACACATTGCTTGAGAAAATTATACATCTGGCCGTGCAGTGTAAAGCTGTATCACTTCAAACTGGCATCACAGCAGGAACACACAGTTAGTTGTCTCAGGCTCTGCATATCGAGTACCATACGAAAGTGTGACTTGAGAGGGACATTAGTCATGTAGTACCCACGTAATTATTGCTATGTTGTTCAGGTAGATAAAGGCATGATTGCCTTAATGATGTACATTTTATGTTCTTTTTGTGTCACACAATAATACACTATATAAACAGAAAAAGATATATTGTCATTTAATACTTGTGTTGATCTCACATTGGAATAACCTACACTGCCTCCTCTCCTGCAGCAACAGCCTTCTCATTGTTACTGTTGAGGTCTGAAATTCATACCTGCCATTTAAGATCTGCCACAACATACTGTACAAGTAAACCTGCATAAGAATTTAATGTCTTTTTATGGGGTTTTTTTCTGTCTTTTTTGGGTCATCTGTGGATTCTCATCCCATTTTCCCCCAACCTTCAATCACTTGATTCTCCTGTCGAAAAGCTTGCCTATCAATTTATTATTTATTCCTTTCTTAGAATTTTCAAGTTCAAAGTGACCTGAAACTCCAGGCAGTGGAGGGGATGATTTTGGGCGGGCTGATATGTTTAATTTTAAATAAAATGTTAGAATTACTCAGACAAACCAGCCTGGTGTTTGATCCTGCTCATATACATTTCATACGATAACTGCCACAAGAGTGGTAAGGAATAAAATAAATGATATATACAAACAAGACAACCCTAACACTGTGGACAAGAAGTTTGATCAGAAGTCACACCAAGCAACACTAATTAAGACTGAATGTGGACCAGGCCAGAAGAAAAAATGAACAAACAATGAACAAATGTGCCTCCTCCATGTCCCACTACTGCAAAGACGCTGGCAAAACAAAAATATAATCTGCCCTGTAACATAGACTTTATTGTATATTACATTTCAGTCTACTGTGTGATGTTAAAAAATGGTATGCACTACAAGGACTATGATTATACAGTATAAGCATACAAACCTAACAAAGCTGAATTTCACCACACAAATTTTTTATTTGCGGTCTTCTATGTTACTCAGTGTATTGCAATAGTATTTAATCTATAAGCATATTAGTATACAGTATGTGAACATGTAATGAAACAGTCACTTATGATTCATTTATATAAAAACTTACACACATACGCATTGGGGACAATTTAAGGGCTCAGATAATTGCAATTTCCCACTGGAAAGCTAGAGGGCGTTGTCGACTGATGCCTTTCTCTTCCTCTCTCTGTAGACCTGAAGACTGAAGACTGACGACTATGACACCTCTGACGTCACTTCTGGTGTCTGCCTGCCTGGACCCGCCTCTTCCTGTCAGGAGCCTATAATACCTGAAGCTCTGCCACCTTAAACAGTCTTTTTTTGGGTGACGCGTGTCATTACGACATTTTTCTTTTGTTTTTGACTCATCAATATCCGTGTTTTATTTACAATGTACAGAGTCTATACCATATCTATCTATCTATCTATACATATGCACCTCAAAAGGTCATCTTTATGGCTTATAAAAGGCAAGCACTACTACCCTAGGACATGAGGGGGCGCTGTCTATTTCCCCCCACAGCCCCAAAAAGACACTCAATGAGTAGCATGGTCCCAGAAGGAGGCATCTCATTTGGGTATGAACAATCTGCTGGACAGAGCTCAATCCTGGAGCCTAAACACTCTTCAGAGCCTACGGCAGAAGTGGCTTTTTGCTCTATTTAGCATGTCCTTGCGCTTGTTATTTCATTACTTTAGTAAATGGGCGATACACAGATATATAAATCTATATACATAAATTTATATAAATAAAACACACACATAATTTTATTTTATAAATAAGGTATTGTTCGGTGTGTGTCTTTGGCAGTGATAACTTGGAAAGTACCGAAGATCCTGATTTAAATCTTTATGGCTATATTTTAAAAGAAGGGGATTGTGCAGGACAGATTATGAGTAAAACACACATAAGCAAGAATGGCAAACCATAAAAGATTTAATATTGTTGTTCAGCTGGGAAAGTTCAGTGATATTCAAGCTCATTAATTAAAAATTTTGCAGCTGAGGTGATTGTTGTAACTGGAAAAGTCCTAGAAAAATGTTTGTATTCCCCGTACCAACAGACTTTCCTTTCTTCTTTAAAAAGGTATAATTCCCAATTGAATTAAGATTAGCAATGGCACAAAAAAAAGCACAGGGACAAACTTCTAAATCAATGAGAAGAGACAATAAATCTGTACTTTTTCTCATGGATACTGCATATATGGTAAGCTCCAGAGTGAGATCTTAAAAATGTCTGAGTGGATAAACAGTTAAAATAGTTTACAAAGAAACGCTATAGTTTTGCAGTTTAAATTTGACAAATAAATGTAATCATAAATAATTATGATTTTTTTCTTAGATATCAGAAAGATTAATAGTTCTTTTTCAAATGAGCAAAACTGGAAAAGTCTGCTAGTATGCAGCAAATTATTACACACACGTATACAATATATGTTGTCACACACGTGCACATGGGAGGCACCTAAAGGGCTTGAGTAAGGGCAGTTCCGAGTCATACCAGGATGTGGCAGAGTGCACGGACTCTTTTTCTCCCTTTTCTGCAGACCATTCACGGGAGATTCCACCTGGCCCTCGATGTCACTTCCGGGTCCGAGCCTATGGAAGAAAACATTGCTGGCTGCGGCCCATGTGATGTCACGTCCAGGCTCGAGCATATGGTTGAAGACCCTCATGAGCCCGACCCCTTTGACCGTACTTCCTGTCTTCCCCTTTAAAAGCCTCCATCTTTTCCCTATTCCCTCAGTTCTTTTTTGGACTCAGTTTTGTGCACATCATTATTGACTCAGGCGCCGCTGAGAGTGGCAGCCTTTTCAGCAGCTCCGTGTACGACTTTATTTTTCTACCTTTTATTTTTTTTATTTTTCTCTTTTTCAATTTTTATTGATCACTCCTATCACTTTATTTTATGTGGATTCGTTTCCTGGACACACTTACTTTTACAACGTGGGCATGGATTTTTACACGCCAAGACTCGTCTATTCAAGTACTCATCTTCGAGCGCTGAGAACAAATGCTAGTGCCTGTGTGGTTCCCTATTTACCCGACGAGGTAAGAAGGCGGTATCGTGGCAGCAGAGCCGGCACTAAGCTAAAAATGAAGTGGCTTGCGAGAAAGTGGCGTTTTAAGCCTTTGGTGCTTTCTGTGATCATGGGAAATGTGAACTCAATATCAAATAAGATCGACGAACTGGCTGCGCTGGTGAAAAATGTCAGAACCTACAGAGAATGCAGTTTGTTGCGTTTTTGCGAAACGTGGCTAACTACCACCATCCCAGATGCTAACGTGGAGCTACCCGGGTTTAGCACAGTTAGAGTGGACAGAGGTGCAAGTACATGCAGGAAGCACAAAGGTGGAGGACTTGCTCTCTATGTCAATACACGGTGGTGTAACTCTGGACATGTTAACGTCAAAGTCTCCACTTGCTGCAGGGACATTGAACTGTTCGCCGTAAGTTTGCGTCCCTATTACTTGCCCAGAGAGTTTGGAAACGTCATTGTTTTGTTATTGTTTACATCCCTCCTCGGGCGGACGTGGAGACAGCGCGTGACATCATCCATTCTGCTGTTGCTAAGTTACAAACGCAGCACCCTGAGGTGCTTGTGCTAATTGCTGGAGACTTCAACCTTGTGATGCTGGACAAAACATTACCTGCCTTCTCCCAGTATGTGAACTGTAACACCAGGGGAAATAAGACTATTGACTTACTGTATGCAAATGTTAAAAATGCATACAGCGCCACCCAACTCGCCTGTGCTTGGGAAAGCAGATCATAACCTGGTTCTGCTTCAGCCTCACTACAAACCAAGAGTGAGGGTCCTACCTACAACCACATGCTCATTCAGGAAGTGAGGCAGAGAAGGCTGAGAGAATGCTTTGAAATTACAGACTGGGATATCCTGCAGGGATCACATAGTGAGAACATTGAGGATGTTGTTGACTACTGACTACATCAACTTTTGTATGGACATTGTAGTTCCAGTAAGAACAGTACGCTGCTATGCTAACAACAAGCCATGGATTACAAGCGACATCAAGGGCCTTTTGAACCAGAAGAAAAGGGCTTTTAAAGGCGGTGATCAGCATGAGCTCAAGCGCGTGCAGAAGGAACTCCAAGTCCTGCTCAGGGCAGCGAAGGAGCAGTACAGGAGAAAGCTGGAGCAGAAGTTGCAGAATAACAGCATGAAGGAAGTGTGGGATGGGATGAAGATCATCACTGGCTGCAGCTCGAAGTGGAGTGCCACCATCGAGAGAGACGTGAAGAGAGCAAACCAAATGAATAACTTCTTTAACAGGTTTGACCCCCCCTAACCCACTCTCACTCTCACCTCGGAGTACTGCACCCTCCACCCATCCTTCTGCTGATATCAGCATAGGAGCGACATCCCCACCCATAATTACAACAGCGCAGGTGAGCAGAAAGCTGAGGAGACTTCGTGCCAGCAAAGCAGTGGGTCCAGATGGAGTATCGCCACGACTGCTGAAGGTCTGTGCATCGGAGCTGGGGGGTCCTCTACAGCGCATCTTCAACCTGAGCCTGGAACAGGGGAGAGTCCCGAGGCTTTGGAAAACATCTTGCATCACCCCAGTCCCAAAGGTATCACGTCCTAGTGAGCTGAATGACTTCCGGCCTGTTGCTCTGACGTCACATGTGATGAAGACCATGGAGAGGCTGCTGCTTCACCACCTGAGGCCACAGGTCCAACACACCCTCGACCCTCTGCAGTTTGCATATCAGGAGAAGGTGGGAGCGGAGGATGCCATCATCTATATGCTACACCGATCCCTCTCCCACTTGGACAGAGGCAGTGGTGCTGTAAGAATTATGTTTCTAGACTTCTCTAGCGCCTTCAACACAATCCAACCTCTGCTCCTTAGGGACAAGCTGACAGAGATGGGAGTAGATTCATACCTAGTGGCATGGATCATGGACTATCTTACAAACAGACCTCAGTATGTGCGTCTCGGGAACTGCACATCTGACATTGTGGTCAGCAACACAGGAGTGCCACAGGGGACTGTACTTTCTCCAGTCCTGTTCAGCCTATATACATCGGACTTCCAATACAACTCAGAGTCCTGCCACGTGCAAAAGTTCGCTGACGACACTGCTATCGTGGGCTGCATCAGGAGTGGGCAGGAGGAGGAGTATAGGGACCTAATCAAGGACTTTGTTAAATGGTGTGACTCAAACCCCTCCTACACCTGAACACCAGCAAAACAAAGGAGCTGGTGGTGGACCCAGACCCCTCATGGACCCCGTGATCATCAGAAGTGACTGTGTGCAGAGGGTGCAGACCTATAAATACCTGGGAGTGCAGCTGGATGATAAATTGGACTGGACTGCCAATACTGATTCTCTGTGCAAGAAAGGACAGAGCCGGTTATACTTCTTTAGAAGGCTGGCGTCCTTCAACATCTGCAATAAGATGCTGCAGATGTTCTATCAGACGGTTGTGGCAAGCACCCTCTTCTACACAGTGGTGTGCTGGGGAGGCAGCATTAAGAAGAAGGACGCCTCACGCCTGGACAAACTGGTGAGGAAGGCAGGCTCTATTGTTGGCATGGAGCTGGACAGCTTGACATCTGTGGCAGAGCGACAGGCACTCAGCAGGCTCCTATCAATTATGGAGAATCCAATGCATCCACTAAACAGTTTCATCTCCAGACAGAGGAGCAGCTTCAGCGACAGACTGCTGTCACTGTCCTGCTCCACTGACAGACTGAGGAGATTGTTCCTCCTCCAAACTATACGACTCTTCAATTCCACCCGGGGGGGTAAACGTTAATATTATACAAAGTTATTGTCTGTTTTTACCTACATTTTTATTACTCTTTAATTTAATTTTTTTTTTTTGTATCAGTATGATGCTGCTGGAGTATGTGAATTTCCCCTTGGGATTATTAAAGTATCTATCTATCTATCAGTGCTCTGTAATATACTCATGACTTTGCAGCCAGTATACCAATTATACCGGTGGCTGCCCCAAACCTTGCTAAGGCTCTTTGTGGCTTTTGTGACAATGTATATAGACATACAGTATGAACAGAGTATAAAATACACACATGTAATACACTGTGTATATTATATATTTTGTGATACATGGCCGGCAGTTTATCCCGGCCAATACCCCCAAGCCGCCAGATGGAGCCCTCCCTGCAACATGGAGGTGCCCCGAATTCCAGCATGGCATCATGGACCTTGGAGTTTTAATTCACAATGTACTTCCAGGTTGAAGAAAATAAGAAGATTTCATCTGACCCAGAAGTGAAGGACAGAAGCATTTCTGGGTCAGGGACTATAAAAGGACTCTGGGAGATCCCAGCAGTGAGCCAAATTGGGAGGATGGGTGACTGAGCTGCTGGGAGTGGAGGATTGATTAACTGTAGTGATTTATTGATTGTTTATTGGAGTATTGTGGATTAGTGGTGCTTTGTGCACATTGCTATTATAATAAATATTAATATTTGGACTTTTACCTGGTGTCTGACGAGTGGTCTGAGGGTTCAAGGGGATGACAGCGCCCCCTATCACTATATTTATTATATATAAATACTAGCAAAATACCCGCGCTTCGCAGCGGAGAAGTAGTGTGTTAAAGAGGTTATGAAAAAAAAAGGAAACATTTTAAAAATAACGTAACATGATTGTCAATGTAATTGATTTTAAATGACCTGTAGCTCGCAAACCGTTTCACCTATACACTTGAAATGTGGTACACATATAGTACATCACGTCTACTATCCGCTTTATGGGTGATGATTGTTTTACTCTTTTTATCTTTATTTTATTTTATTGTAGAATCAACTCCTATCTGCGCACAGCAGGGCAGCCGTGGGCGGATGCGTATGGTGTATTCACTCCATGTTATCGTGCATTGCGCTGTCAGTGGTATTTTGATAAAAGAATTTGAACAACATATAAGAAGCGTATAAATTATTAAACAGTAAAACATTAACATTTAAGAAGTAAAGTTACATTAAGTACTACTGCAGTGCCTTCGGGTATACCTCATTTTTTGTTTGCCCATTACATGCTTAAATGTATACATTTTTTGGTGCACCTACCCGAGAACACGCGACATATAACCGAGCGTGGGAGAAGCATGGATTTTAAACACGCGTTGAGTTCATCTGCTGGTCTCCCTCGTGGAATAACTGGTAATGTTTGACTAAAATCTACAGCGAGTAAAACGACATTACCTCCTATTTTTTTTTTTACGATCTCTGAGATCTTGCTTTTTTCGGTTCAAGGCTTCATAAGCTCTTTTATGTTGTATGGTGTACTTATCCCAAACCATCATCTTTGAATGATGCAAGACTTTCGCCTTGTATGTAGATCGGGGTAATTACATTCATTGCATTCCTAGTCTGAATCACAATCTGATTGTATGGGTGGTTACCTGGCACTGTAGGGTTGCCACACGTCCTTTAAAATACGGAATCGTGCCGCGTTTGAGAATGAAATTGCGCGTCCCGTTTTGAATCAATACTGGACGGGATTTATCCCGTATTTTTTTTATCATTTTTTTTTTAAAGCAGCGTCTCATGCAAATCATCCCACACGCATTTTATGAAGATGCCTCCCTTCCCACTTTTGATTGGGTAATACTTGATGTCATCGTTAGTTTGATTGGTGTTTTTAACTGTCCAGTGAGGAGGGCGTGTCTTTTAAGTACAGTCTGCAAAGTGTTGGCACTGAGATGTGGCGTCAGCGCCATAGTTGAAGCCCCTAACGTTGCGGTCAGCAAGTCGGCTAACATCCGCCATGTGCCGTCTTTCAGTTGCGAGAAGCAGATCATAGAATGGTTGAAAGTGTTGCCCCTAACGTCGCGCCACGGCGTGTGGTTCGTTTATACCTCGTGTGTTCTCATTAAACTTTTATCTCGCGAATATGTTATTGCAATCCGCAGCGGGAGCGTTTCTATAAACTTAATTTAAACTTACGTTTTACAGCGTGCTTTCTTTCCCTTATGAACATGCTTGTATGCTTAACTCGCTCCGTTCTCAATTGTTTAATTAATTTTTTGCTCTTAGCTGTTCGCGGCTCTTCCTCCATTTCCCCCTACTTCGTTCTTTTATATCGCGAATATGTTATTGCAATCCTTAACGGGAGCGTTTCAATAAACTGATTGAAAATAGTTTTGCATTTACCTTTTTAGTAAAAGGCGAGCTTTTAAGCCTGAGAAATCACCCCGTAAATGCACACGTTTAATTGCACATGTGTTAATATGTATGGTTACACAGTATTAAAAGACAGTGAACAACGTCAGTTACCTTTGTTCCCGCGTTTGATAAAAGGTGAGCTTTTAAGCCTGAGAAATCACCCCGTAAATGCACACGTTTAATTGCACATGTGTTAATATGTATGCTTACACAGTATTAAAAGACAGTCAAAAATTAACGTCATTTACCTTCGTTCCCGCGTGTGACTCGTGCTGTAAGTCTCTTCCTTGTTTTTAGTTCACGTGATTAGGTAGGAGGCGTGATGACGCGATACGTGACTCCGCCTCCTCCATTACAGTGTATGGACAAAAAATATGTTCCAGTTATGACCATTACGCTTTGAATTTCGAAATGAAACCTGCCTAACTTTTGTAAGTAAGCTGTAAGGAATGAGCCTGCCAAATTTCAGCCTTCCACCTACACGGGAAGTTGGAGAATTAGTGATGAGTGAGTCAGTCAGTCAGTGAGGGCTTTGCCTTTTATTATTATAGATATATATATATATATGACACACATGTGATTTGTAAACACAGAGACAAGATACATACTGTACTTGGGACAGCTTAGCTGTTAGCTATACAAACAGGCTTGATGGACTAAATGATCTCCTGTTGTTTTCCAAATTTCTAAGTGTTCTTAGTTCATACAACCAAAATCAAATTTCATATATTCATTTTAGTTATAAGTCTAAAATCTCAAAAATCATATTACAGCTTTAAGCAGAACAATCAAAAGGCAGAAAGCCCACAAGTTTATGAGCTGAACTTGGGGAGACATGTGCGGATATTCTCTGCCAGTGGGGCAGCAGCAGGTTGGCTGGTTTAGGCTCCAAGCTGCTTTATCCTCACTTTGGTGTTACATTTGCTATTGCTGTTGTCTCATGGATCCAGTGTACTGAGCTCAGATCTAGGGGCTGGTTATTGTCTGTGTTAGACTGTACATTATCCTTATGTCTCCCTAGACATGATTCTAGATTGTCCGGTTTGAGTGAACATGTATGGGTGGGCTCTGTTTTACACTGGATTCCCATTCACCATGAACATCGCCTTCCTCCTGATGCTGTGTGGATAAGGTCCAACTCCCATGACCTTTAACTTAATAAAGTGTATAATCTTTTAATGCAAATTTGCTTTTAGAAGGTTAAGAAGACACCTCTCCATTATTATACAAGTTAAATATATTTGAGGGTAGGTATAAGTAAAAAATGAAAGGAAAGAATCAATGCACTGCAATAAATTTGATTTTACTACTGCTATTTCCATCAATAAAACAGAGAATTCCAGCAATACCCTGGGCTGTTATTAAATATTCCCAGGGTCCAACCTGACCCACTCATTGTCAAATTATTACTTGGTCAGCACAAAATATATTTAAAGATGTAGAATTTTTGCTGTAGAAGTAAAACAGAAACTACATGCTTTAGGCATGTATCACATTGTTCAAAATGCAATTCAACCACAAAAATGCCCTTTATGGCGGATATTATTGTTTTTATTTGTATTATTGAATGAGGTGAAAAGTCCATGTTGAGTCACAACTCAGCTAATTCGGGAAGCACTATATTCTCTGAATTGTTCCACTGGGAGCTGCCACTTTGAAGGGCGTTTACATGAAATTTCCCATCGGGAAACTCATATTTTCCATCTGTTCTGTAGGACATGAATATAGCATAAGCCTTCAAAATGATTTGGTCTGTTTTTGCTTCAAAGGCCAGCTTGGTGTCAACATCTGTCCTTGAATATTTCTCTTGGTATTCTGCTTTCTGAAAGGACAGTCCTACTGATATTTTCAGCTATAAAAAAGGAACACTTACACTACTGAAAAGAGTACTTGACAATCGGTGCATCCCTGCCATGTCCCTGGGTCCTGGCTAGACACAGCCCTGTGTATGAAATGTAGCAGAGCGGACACAGTACCTCGTCTCCAAAGTCAGTGTTTACATGCGCTTTAATAACCCGCTCATTCACTGAAACTTGGTGTCAGAAACTCAATGTATACCGTTATTCCAGTTAGAGAAACCAGGTAATTGCTCTCTGAGAAACCTGGTAGACACACGTAGATTTCTCTGCAGATCACCTGGTTATGTGGCCAGGTAAATCCTTAACCGGGTTACACGTAAGGATTTCATAGTGGACACATGTCCGATGCACTCTGTAGCATGTGTATGTGTTAGCAGAAATCATTGGTAAAAATGGTGGAAGATAAAATTTCCGGGATGCTTGGTGTGTGTGTGTGTGCGTGCCCTGCGGTGGGCTGGCACCCTGCCCGGGGTTTGTTTCCTGCCTTGCGATGGGTGTTGGCTGGGACTGGCTCCAGCAGACCCCCATAACCCTGTAGTTAGGATATATCGGGTTGGATAATGGATGGATGGAGGGCGATCTTGTTATTCCTTCTCAGAACGATTGAAATAATCTGTTTCAGTATTTCAGAAATCACTAAATTTATGTTGACAAGCTGAATGTTTTGCCTGATGGGGGCACAGCAGAGCCTCAAACCCCAAACACAACCTTCAGAGACACAAGTCTCAGTTTAATAAAAGGTTTATTATCACACAAAACCTTTAAAACAGACTTCTTTCATAGTTTCAAAAAAATCAATATGATTCCCTTTTTCTTCTTCTCTTTTCATGCACTCCTCCTATGCAAGCTCTGTCCTTTTCCACCTGACTCCAACTCACCTTGGGTGAGGTACAACTTTTAGATGTAACGTTCCCCCCATTGCTCAGGAAACACAGGCTCCATTTTGGTTTTTTGGATTCACAATGGCCAATGAGGACATTCATAATGTTGGAGCATTTTTCCCCAAAGGAGAACTCCATAAGGGGACTCATGGAGGTTAAGGGAGGCTTTTATCAAATCAGGGTTCTGCCTTAACCAGGCCACTCACTTTATCCCAGTTTTGTGTGTGGATGAACTCAATAACAAGACTGTCTAGTTAACTGTGCTAAAAGCTACAGAGAAGAGTTATCTGCAAATTGTGTTTGTGGGAACACCAACCACTACCTGTGTATAGAATATGAAGGCCGGAAGATGAGGACTGAGAGAGAGAGAGAGAGAGAGAGAGAGAGAGAGACAGAAACAGAAAGCAGCCCTGTGGTGATCTGGTACAGGAAGAAAAGTTCATCATTTCAGCAGCCATTTAGTTTTACAGTTTGTGTTAAGAATCAAATATCTCACTTACTATGTTAGCATCTAAAGAGCAATACTGAGTCATCTTCTCAGCTAAAATGTGTGGTCTTATGATATTCAATGCAAATCAATACAATCTGCGCATAGCAGCCTGACACAAGCTCAGCCATCTCTTAAGTGCTAATGCTGAAGACATATCACAACTGCATCTTCTGCTCCCATCCTTTTCACTTTGATGCTTTGTACAAAAGCATCCTCTTGGCCAGCTTCTCATAACACTCCATGAAAAGACTAGTTAGTAGCACAGATTTCAAGTGATTTAAGACTTTTGATGTTGAACGTTTTGCCACTGGGATGACAGTGGCTTGCTTTAACTGAAATAATATTCCTAAAGCAGACACAACTGAAATGAATGAAGTGCAGGACTGATGCAGGTGCCCACTTATTCTGTCCAGCTCAAGCTTTCCTTGACATTAAATTGTCTTGACTTCATTTTAAATCAAAGAAAAGCAGACTACTAGCATGTGTTTCCTGATACATTAAATTAAATCCTAAACATGTGACATTCAGTTGGACTCACAGCTAATATGTTAGTTCTACTCACACCATATGTACTAGACTACCAATCCATCCATCCACCTATTTTATCCTAACTACAGGGTAATGGGGGTCTGCTGGAGCCAATCCCAGCCAACACAGGGCACAAGGCAGGAAACAAACCCCGGGCAGGGCACCAGCCTACCACAGGGCACACACACACACACACTAGGGACAATGTAGGATCGCCAATGCACCTAACCTGCATGTCTTTGGACTGTGGAAGGAAACCCACACAGACACGGGAAGAACATGCAAACTCCACGCAGGGGGGACCTGGGAAGCGAACCCGGGTCTCCTAACTGCGAGGCAGCAGCGCTATCACTATGCCACCCTAGACTACCAATTTTACTCTGAATTCCTGCCTTACTTTCATACCAGCCCCAATCGGTAAATATTATCATCCAGACATTCATTCTTATCTCACATTGCTCCTGTTGTTAACTAGGAGTCTCACAGCACATGAATTTCCAAAACCACTTCCAAAAAGCCAGCTCCGTACAGCACAAAAGGCAAAATGGAGTTGCCTTAAACAAAAGGCAATCCAGGTGAATAAAATCCAAATACAGAATACAAAAGCAAAGACAAAAAATAGAGAAGAATGTCAAAAAAATACAATAATTCACAAAAAGTACAAACCACAGCAAAGGTACAAGAAATTCACAACTACCTGGCACTTTTGAAATAAACCTCCAGGAACTTCGGGAGACCCTCCTGTTTTATAGGACGGAGGGCAGTTCCTGGTTGTGATTTGCAGGTGGCACTGCATCTTGGGGGACCACCCACAAAACACACAGGACATAGCTAGGACAACTGACAAACAAAGAAAAGGTCAATACTAAAAAAAATATGTACAAATTCAACATAAATAAAAGAATCAAAAATTAAGAAGAGGGACAAAAAAAAATGAATTTGATCCCCAGTCTTGGGGGGGATGGGAGTTTGGCTGAGACATGACACTCTGGGAGTATTTGGAGCTCCAACCCCAGGGTGTTCTGTGCAGTTCCCGTCGGACTATGCTGAGAAACGCAATGTTGCTGTTGGGGGAAAAAAAAAAACATCAATCAATCAAAGATACACAGCACTTTTCATAGAAAAAAAAAAGCAAAAAAAGCGGTGCAGTCTGTATGAAATATAGCAAAGTAGAAGAAGTGTGTCTGCACGTCAAAAAAGACATCACGCACAGAGGGCTTCAATGCAATTAAAATCGATAAAGAGAAATCACATTGAACCTTGAGACAAAAACGTTTATACACAATATTTTTAATTTTTTTGCTGAGACAGCTAAACTGTACATGTATGCACCATGTAAAGGTCACTTGTCCCATGATCTCTGCACTTAAAAGTGAGGGACCAGGATTTTGTTTTTTTTATTTATTTATTTTTTTTTTTTTTAAGTCCACATACCATAATAATTGAAGAGTTTTTAAACAATGAACAAAAAGCCAGCAAATCGCAGCTCTCTGAAGAGTCTGATTAAACTCTGTTTAGCTGCAGGCTCTTCTCTCAATCATCAAGCAGGAACGTATAAAAAATGGGGCCGACTATACACTAATCAGTTATATTGTTATCAGTCTTCATGGTACTTGAATACAAAGTAAGAGCTGTTTAAAAATAGTACATGGAATTATGTTATTTTTGTCCAAAAAATTCTCTGTATACACTACTTAGCATCACAAACCAACAATTATTCAGTCCTGCTGGAGTAATTTCTCTTGCCACTGAGAAACTTAAACTGAGTCACACCCAGTCTCTGACTTCACCGACATGTTCGTCACATCACAAGTCAAGCTCTGTTCTTTACTAGAATCTGTACTTTATGACAGTGCTTTCCACATAACAGTGACAGACCACCACGGAATTGTTAGAGCAGTTAAATTATAAAGTTTATTTTGATAGAGAGAGAGAGAGAGAGAGAGGATAGAGAGAGAGAGAGAGAGAGAGAGAGAGAGAGAGAGAGAGAGAGAGAGAGAGAGAGAGAGAGAGAGAGAGAGAGAGAGAGAGAGAGAGAGAGAGAGAGAGAGAGAGAGATAGATAGATAGATAGATAGATAGATAGATAGATAGATAGATAGATAGATAGATAGATAGAACACTTTATTAATCCCAAGGGGAAATTCACATACTCCAGCAGCAGCATACTGATAAAAAAAACAATATTAAACAGTAATAAAAATGCAGGTAAAACAGACAATAACTTTGTATAATGTTAACGTTTACCCCCCCCCAGGTGTAATTGAAGAGTTGCATAGTGTGGGGGAGGAACAATCTCCTCAGTCTGTCAGTGGAACAGGACAGTGTCAGCAGTCTGTCGCTGAAGCTGCTCTTCGGTCTGGAGAGGATACATTTCAGTGGATGCAGTGGATTCTCCATAATTGATAGGAGCCTGCTCAGCGCCCGTCGCTCTGCCACGGATGTCAAACTGTCCAGCTCCATGCCTACAATAGAGCCTGCCTTCCTCACCAGTTTGTCCAGGCGTGAGGCGTCCTTCTTCTTAATGCTGCCACCCCAGCACACCACCGCGTAGAAGAGGGTGCTCACCACAACCGTCTGATAGAACATCTGCCGCATCTTATTGCAGATGTTGAAGGACGCCAGCATTCTAAGGAAGTACTATTCAGTACCCATTCACTTATCATTACATGTGTTTAATCCATTTAGCACATAAAGAGCGCTAGTAAGCTGGTTCTGCTGGGTCAGTGTGGAGATGCACTTTAACCAAAAAATAACCTAACATTCATATCTTTGTAAATGAATACAGTGCATCTGGAGAAGAATAACACAGGAATGAGGGAAAATGCAGACTCCGCACAGCATTGAAACCAAGGACCGTGGAGCTGTGAGGAAGCCATGCTAGCCATGTCACTGCATGTTATAGCCAGGGTTTGTTTGCGTTTATTGTTATTTTTAAATTTTTATTGTTCATGTTTTTATGTAATTTCTGTTAATATAATTTATATAATTATTTAGTATTTATGTCTTGTGTAATAAATTATGGATATGTTATTTGTATTCTGTTGGTGGAACTTCAAGAGGCAGGGCCACTATGATGTCACCTCAGAAGGTCCGTCCTCCACCTTTATCATTTGACGAAACTGATGGATTCCTTTACAGTGTCATTAAGTGTTATTAAAGTTTATAATTGGGAGTATTGTCTTCTTTTGATGTTCTGGCTTTGTGGACATTTTGATTTTGTTCTAGATTTTTTGACTCTTGGGTTATGTTCTGGGACTTTTTTGCTCAGAAGCTAACCATTTTTGTTCTTTTTTGCATCTTTTGTTCTTTTTGTGAAGTTCAAATAAATCCTTCCTTTGTAAAGTGTCCTTGTTGGACTTTTCTTATCAAGGCAGAAGTTGACAGTAATCCTCTCCCGTGAAGGGCACTTTTGTGCATTTTCTGAGTACAAAGCATATTGTGAACTATTGAAAAGCCAGCTCACCTATGGCCACGAACTTTGGGTAGTGACCGAAAGAGCAAGATCGCGGACACAAGAGGCCGAAATGAGTTTTCTCCGCAGGGTGGCTGGACTTTCCCTTAGAGATAAGAGTGAGGAGTTCAGTTATCCGGGAGAGACTCGGAGTAGAGTCGCTGCTCCTCCGCATTGAGTGGAGTCAGCTGAGGTGGTTCAGGGATCTGGTTAGGATGCCCCCTGGACGCTTCCCTGGGGGGGGTGTTCCGGGCATGCCCCACTGGGAGAAGGGCCACGGGGCAGACCCAGGACACGCTAGAGGGATTACATCTCCCGGCTGGCCCTGGAACGCCTCGGGGTCCTCCCAGAGGAGCTGGAGGAGGTGGCCGGGGAGAGGGAGGTCTGGGCTACCCTGCTTAGGCTGCTGCCCCCGCGACCCGACCTCGAATAAGCGGTGGATAATGCATGGATGGATGGATGGATGGATAAAAAGCCAGGCCCCCATTTTACACCTGTTCAGGTCAAAGCCTGCCTGTGGTAGTTGGGTTAAGGCCATCTTTAGGCAGGCTAGTGAAGGTACAGACCTGTTTTGCAAGTCTTTTTAAAGGCCTTACACCCTTTTGACCATATTTCTGTCACCTGCATGCAAGTTATGACTTTTGAATTTACATTTAAGCAGAATGGTCTAAAAACAAAAATATTTGACTTTAAAACATAAGACCAACCCCTGCCTCCGACTCTCTCTGTAACCCTGAATAAGCCTCTTAACGTTACTGGAACCCCAGTTGCAAAAAAAAATTCATAAAGAAGAAATAATTGTAATGTTTTCTGACCTTGCAAAGCACTAAGGAAACTCATTAAGTAAAATAGTTTGAAGTTGAATAAATGTGCTCATTTAAAATATGCTAGCTTGCACTGGTAAATAACGCATATTCATTCGAAGATTAATCTGAGCATGTTTCCTGAACCTTTCCGACAGTGTTTTAAAGACTAATTATATTAAGTCCTCATGTTTCCTCTATATACTGCTTCTCATTTCTTTGAGACTTATTACCAAACAGGAAGGAGGATGTCCCACTGCCTTCACAGACGCTTATACAAGTTTTTATTATTCGGTGAGAGCCGTGAACTAACATAAAATTTTAATGTCACCAGAACCTCAAAACCTCTGCCAGGCTGTTTAGAAATGTGAAATAAATAGTATGTTTAGAACAGTAAAAGGAAGTAAGGAACCAGTAGTTTTAATAGCCTGCAAACATGAACTGCTAATTCAGTGATCTGCCAATTGTGTGCGTCACAGCTGAATGAGCTTTTACACCTCACTGGACTGCAACTAAAATTAAATTCCACTCTGCCCTCTAGTGGCGGACTATGAACACTCCATCACTAGTAAAGCTCTCTTGTACAAAACCTAATGCATTCACCTTCTTGCTATCCCCGTAGTTACTTTGAACTCTGTGAATTCAAAAGGGAATGTTTTTAGTGCGGTGTTTGACTTATTGCTCCATCAGTCATACATATAAAGCTGAAAGTGTGTGTGTTTTTCTGGTGTGCAAATCCACACCATTGAGCTTTCCTCTGTCAGACTTTTCACAGATTCCCTATTTGTACAGGGCAAGACTGTAGGCTTTGTTTCATTGCAAAATCTGATCTGGGCCCCCATTTGGAGCAGCACCGGGTACCTCTGCTGATTGTTAATATCTTCTTTGGATTTATTTACAATCTACACTTAAAAAGCAGCACATTAGCTCGGATGTTCTATCACACAGTAGTAGGCTGCAAGTTTATTTCAAAGGGGACTGATCTAGTCAGTTGTCAGTAGGCTGCAGGTTTATCACTGATCTCAAATAAACAATTTAATCAGAGGCTTTCCCCTTAAGAGGCTTTATTTACATCAAGTTTCAGGTCATTGCCCTGCCACTTTACTTTCCTGCAGTCTATTCCATTCAAATATTTAACAAGGCTAGCAGTCTGTTCATGTGGCTTTATTACCTGAACAGAACCTGAGGCAGACACTTACTCCACCATTAAGGATTCAAAATAATACAGGCATAAAATATTCTCACTCAGTATTCGGAGAAACAGGTTAGGTAATGTTAGGTAGATGGACTTTATTATCCTAGAGGGAAATTTGTTTGCAGCAGGAAAATACAAGATATAAGGCATTATAACACAGACACCATAAAATAAGCAAAGACCCAACAACTGACAAGCAGTGTTATCATAAGGACACACACTCAAGATTAGTACAAAGAAGAAGAATTACCTTTCACAGTACACAATAACAATTAAGAATTCAGCAGCATCTCTACAAGTAACAGAATTCAAAAAGCGTATACCTCTGGAAATACAAGAGTTCTTTAATCTGTTGCTCTTTCATTTGGGTAACCCAAATCTGGAGCCTGATGGTAACAGCTGAAATTTAGGAAAAAGAGGGTGACTACTGTCTCACAGAACTGAGTTGTCCTTCTTTTGAGCTGTTAGTGATACAGCACAGTGACACAGGTCTGCTGCAAACCAATCATTTTACTACTAATTTTATTAAGATGGTTTATATTCTTAATGCTGAGGTTGCCAAACCAAGATATCAAAGGAAAGTACTGTGTCTTGAATAAATAAATGTTTCCGGGCTGATTGACCACTACTTTACAAACAACATGATATAACCAACTAATGGTGACTTACTCCTTGTCATTTATGATTGAGAACACAAAATTCTCAATGGTCTCTCTGACCAGTTAATCTGCTAGCACAGCACCTGGTGAGCCATCAGTCATGCGACTTCCTGTTGAGCAAACGTACAAATTCAATTATAACTAGAGCTGCCAATGAATCACCGGTAACATGTGCGATCAACACGTTAATTCCTGCAATTACATTTTTTTTTTTAACGCAACTCCTAAATGTGTTAATTTAATTTAATTCCAGTTAATTTCACTGTGCTTCACACTTAATGAAGCAGCACCAAATTAATCCAAGTCCATTAATAGCAATGATCAATTCCTGCGTTGTTTCTTGATAATGATCATCAACACACACCATTAGAGTCGCCATTCGTCCATTGTGATATGGGATTGTCCCATATTACAAAATAAAATACAGTGTACTGTATTAAATCAGTAACTTGTACTAACCTGTATTTTTGTACTCATTGCTTCATGTTATATAAACTCGCTCTTCAAAGTGCAGAGAATAACATAAGAAAAATTAAAATCAAACAAGTTTTGTAAGCTGAGTTTCATTTTTATGCTGTGTGAACTTTGTAGATGGAGAAGCACTGCGCGCTGAGTGAGACCCTACATCAGTGTCATCCTTTCTATTATGCTGTGTTCACATATTGACAGTAAAAAAGGAAAGTCACATCACATAGTATAGTGGAACGTCCAGAACAACACACTACATGCAGTGATGTCTGCTAATGCAAGTCCACCTGAAATGCAAGAGGCTGCCAAAGTATGGGACTAAATGCGAGACAGGATATCTGACCAGAAACAGCACAGTGCATGTGCTACTCATGGTCGAGCAGCTCAAGAGCAGATGACACAGAACGGATTTGCTTGATTCCTTATATCTCACTCATACTTCCCCAAAGCAGACATGGTATGTTTTCATTATTTAATTAGTTGTACGTTACTTCCAGTAGCCTACATTATAGCTTTCATTAGTCTATATTATACTATAACCAATAACACTAGGCAATAATCAGTGCGCATTGATCAGGCTAATAATTCCATACATCTAGGATGAAGGTTAAGATAGTTAGACTTGTTCTGTAATTCATAAATGACACATTGTAATGTAATGTGCAATTTAAAACATCTACTGTAAATATATAATCCTATCAGATATACAGTATATTTAGACGTTTTTGCAGTCTGTCCTTTGTTATTTAAAAGCCTAAGCCATACACATTTTCATTCTAATTAATGACTTCTCCTCTCCAAGTCTCTGCTGTGGAGTACTTGTGTGTCTCACACAGTGAAGCACAATCGGAGCTCCAACAGTGCTAATTGTGCACAAGAGCTGAATCAGAATTTGAGGTTTCTGGTTTTTAATATTTACAGTAATTTTTGTGTAAATTGTTAGTGCTTTTGATATGTTAACCAAACCATATTTATTGATTTGTAATCTCCTTGGGGGGGTTTGGTGGTCCTGGGGCATTAGTTTATTGAACAGCATTGTGTAACAGAAACAAATGTAATAATTTAATATGCACAGGAAAGCAATTATTAAGTTATTTCTGACTTTATGGAAATATTAATATTCTAGAAAAAAAATACAAAACTGCGATTAATATGCAGTTAATTTTGATTAAAAATGTTAGTTGTTCAATTAACCATGATTACATTTTTTTAATGGAATAGCAGCCCTAATTAAAACATCTCTAATATCGTAACCACACTTAACGTCCAGGTACCTAATCTCTTGTGTGGCTGATCGAACGACCTGCTTGGTCACACTTTCTTGTATACCATATATACTCACGTATAATTAGGGTCTTGAAACCCGAAAAATCAAATCATAAAATCAGACCCCGACTTATACACCCGTTTAAAAATGCCACACTTAAATTTGTTTTTTTTGCCTCCTCCAATCTCGCATCAGTTCCTCAGACGCATCAAATTTTTTTGCAGCAGCACAGTTACCAATTTATTTCGCTACTTCAACAACGTTTAATTTAAAACCAGCTTCATATTTTCTTCTGATCAAACACTCCATCGTAGATAAGGGATGCTCTTACATTAAAGGTGTATGAGGGTGAAAGATGCAAAAAACACAAATCAGTGCAAACGTTTCTTCAGGATAGTTCGGGTAACACCGTGTGGTCACGTATGTCCCATAGAGAGTGAGGTTAGGAACACACGCTGATACAGCGCATTGCCGTACCCACATAGAAAAAAAAAGGCAGTGTGCCCCGTGGTTACTCTCTCTCTCAGGTGGGTGTTAGTATATCATAATCCCTTGTACCAATAGCATGAGTTTTCAGCATTCAACTTATACCACCGACATTATAAAATACCAGAAATTATATGATAAAATCAATTCCCGACTTATCTGCGAGTATATACGGTACTTTCTTTTCCTACAATTCCCTTTGTTCGGGTCTGCAGGTCATCATTTCTCTACCTCTCTAAGAATGATACCACCTGACCTGAATACTAAAGTACAGCTTATAATGAGATTTAATTAATAAATCATGAGACATAATGTAAAATATGTAAAATAAAGAAGTTTGCATATTTGTCTAAACAAGTAATAAATTAATCTCTCTTACAGTAAGTAAAATATCTGAATCAGAACTATATGAATGCAATATATTTTATTATCCAGTTTAAAACGCATTTTTCAAATCCACACTTTTTCAGGTGAAAATGTTTACATTATTAGTGATATTTAAAAAAATTGAGATATAATTTATTTGCAAAATATATGCATTTTAACATGTTATATGCATGCAAAAACAATTTAACTGCCTTATATTTTCAATAGTAATATATTATTTCTAAAAACATAATTCATAAAAGGATTATAGTGCCTATGGTAAACACCTGCACTAGTGGGTCTGGTATTGCAAGTCCCTGGCATTAACACACTTAAATGTGGTCCCATCAGATGTTAGTAACATTCTGTTTTAGCCTACCAGCGTGTATCAGCATTTAACCTTGTCAGCCATCACTAACCTTGTGCTTTACTGTTACTCATTGTAGCTAAACAGCCAAAAGCCTTACCATACGACAATTAAATCCTCTGATATGTTGTCATTCTGGAGCTTTAGTGCCCCACAGTATGATCCAGTAAGATGTCAGCAGCATGCAGGTTTATCAGAGCAGACCCTAATCTTGTTAGAGGTTAGCAGACTTTAAGGTTTATCTTTCAGTTTTAGTCTGCCGTAGTCATCACCAGAATCTGATACTACAGCTCAGCAAAGTGCTCTTGAGCGGACAGCACTGACTGCTGAGACATAATGTGCAGGGTAACAGCACAGGCAACAAGTCGTAGCACTGAAAGAAGCAAGCATACTTATCACTCAAAATGCCAAAAGGATTGTGATGGAGCACTGCATAATATCCAGGTCATGTTTCCTTTCACCCTTCTAACTTTCAGTCTTGACGAGCAAGGATAATCTCTCATATTGCCTCCTGCACAGCAAGCAGATGGAGTCTCAAGGCCACTTTGGCACACTTTGTAGTCTGCCCTTCACTGGAGTGCTCCCTGCCATATCTTCCCATTTTGCTCCTGCCGCCCTGTGTGGTCCCAACTGACACATCTTCAGGACAGCTGGCCAGAAGCAGGCCTCCGATAAGAGGACTCCATTAACCAGGGCGCAGCTTATTGACTCCAGAGCTACTTAGATCAACTCTAGCAGAGATCTGAGCTAAAAGGATACACACAGCACAAAAAAAAAAAAAAAAAACGGGCCCGGGGTTTGTTCCTGCCTTGCGCACTGTGTTGGCTGGGATTGGCTCCAGCAGACCCCCCGTGACCCTGTGTTAGGATATAGCAGGTTGGGAAATGACTGACTGACTTTTAAAGTATACTTTCAAAAGTCACCAAAAAGATTACAATACAGATGTAATCTTGTCTGAAGAAGGGGCCTGAGTTGCCTCGAAAGCTTGCATATTGTAATCTTTTTAGTTAGCCAATAAAAGGTGTCATTTTGCTTGGCTTTTCTCTACATTCATAATGGCTAACACGGTACAACACCCTAGTACAAAAATCACCAATTAATTTCTCAGTAAGCCATTCTACACACCCAGCAAAACATATTTAATGTCTATTTTGCACTTTTCATTACAAACGTCACATGCTGTAGTTTCTCATAAATATCCTTCAGACCTTTTCCCTAAAGAGAAAATAATGTTGTGTGTCACATGATCAAAACAAGACCCAATGATATAAAGAAAGACTACAGTAGATGTACGCATCTGATTCTTGGTATACAAAGCTGGCTCAAAACAGAATCCAGAGCTGTCAATAACGTCTGTCAGAAGAAAATACAAATGAAGTGTCATGCAGAGAAAGAGCACAGTATGGTGATATAGTGTTAATACTGTTATAGTGAAAATACTGCCTCATACATCCAGCTTCTTTGGTTGAAATGCTGCGCCCGGTCAACCACCTTTATGATGTTTTTCTCTAAGTACTGTAGTTTTCCACACATATTATTATTATTATTATTATTATCCATCACGCTGCTAGAGCCAATCCCAGCCAACACAGGGTGCAAAGCAAGAACAAATCCCGGGTAGGGCGCCCGCACACACACCCACACACCAAGCAAACACAAGGGACAATTTAGAATCGCCAATGCACCTAACCTGCATGTCTTTGGACTGTGGAAGGAAACCGGAGCACCCGGAGGAAACCCACGCAGACACGGGAAGAACATGCAAACTCCATGCAGGGAGGACCCGGGAAGTGAACCTGGGTCTCCTTACAGCGAGGCAGCAGCATTACTACTGCGCCGGCCTATTATAATTCTTTACATTTATATAGCACTTTTCTCACTACTCAAAGTGATCCAGAAGATGTACAGTTTTAGTTAGTCATTGAATATAAGTTGGCCCCTTGAGTGTCTGCATGAGATGGTAGACTTTCATCCCTGTCCAGAGCTGGCGCCTGCCTGATACGGTCTGGTACTGCACTGAAGGGATATGTGGATTTTATTGTGGGGTATACATAAACACACACACATACATATTATATATAGTATCTACATCTATCTATACTGTATATGCATCTACTGTATATATATCTATATATATATCTTTAAACATTAAGGCTAACAGACTAATCAACATAGTGTAAGTCCTTACTATAAAGTACATAATGCTGCAAGACAATAAAGAAAGAAGGCCGACTTATTTACACTGTGTAAATTCTGACAGTATATACAGCAAGACATAGTAAAAGACTAATTGATGAACTTTGTACACTATGACATTACAGATATTTGTAAAGGCTAGCTGATGGACATTGCACACTTTATGACGGATATAGACACTGACTGATGGGCATCAGTATATCTATATATTATATTGTTCATCAATCAACTTTCCATTGTCATATATCAAGTTAGACACATAAGTGTTTCAGTGACAAAACTTTCAAATTCCAAATGCAAATTTTACATTTGGAATTAACTCCAGACCTGTAAGCTATCTACACATTTATGAAATGATGAGGGAACTGCCCGCACCTGGCCATGGTACAGCTGGTCAGTCAACTGTCCAAATACTCTGGGTCATGTAATAAGGAGGGGATGATATATAAAACGTATTATAATTACTAAACCCAATTTGGATGTAAAAGCCCCAAGTTAAAGCTGCCAGTCTGCACTTTCTACATTCATTATATAGCTTCAATTCCAATATTATCTGGCAAAAAAATAACAATAACTTCATCAAGGTCCAAATACTTATGGACCTAACTGTACATACTATCAGAAAATAGGCAAGGCTGCTTGATGGACAAAGCACTGTACAGTGTCTGACGTTCTCATGTGCAATGGAAAAACCTAGTAACTGCCATTTTTTTCAATATTGAGTGTTTTTAGTTTTTGGAGTTACTAGGTCTTACCTGATGTTTTAAGGTAGTGGTGTTGGCCAAATATGTCTTCATTCAGGTCATAGCATGATGTAAGAATCTAGTATCCACACAGTATTTTACATACTGCAGGACAAAAACCTAGCAACCCCACTGACCAAGAAGATGTGACATGCTAAGTTTTTCCGTAGTTGGTGAGCATTGTCAAACACACACACACACACCCACACTATTGGCCAACGTAACACGCCTTTATAATACCTCACTGCGACTGCTCCTTTCATCTTTATCCAAGTCGGACTATATCGTTCATTTTAGTAATTCTGGTGTGTATTTATCTGTTAAAAACTAAATTTTCTCCTTGACATTGTAAAAATAGAAATATCTTATAATGTCATACAATTAAAAGACACAATCATGCAGTGTCATAAAGTGAAAAGTAGTAAACATACAGAACATTATAGATAGATAGATTAATAAAGTATCTATCTATCTATCTATAATGTTCTGTATGTTTACTACTTTTCACTTTATGACACTGCATGATTGTGTCTTTTAATTGTATGACATTACAAGATATTTCTATTTTTACAATGTTTCTATTGAGGTCAGGTTTCTCTTTTTTACCAAAAACTAGGGGGCTTCGCTCGCCCACCCCCGGGTTTGGTTATCCGGATATACAATTTAAAGAGATTGTTATTTTCATGGGAATTGTTACATACTCTTTCGATTCTAGGTTGCATCGCATCTTTATGATCATAAATATACACCTGACCGAATTGTGTTTTCTTCAAAATGAAACTTGTCATAGCTTTAAAAGCCAAACAATATCTACATACTTCCGACATATCACCTATGTCCATATATTCGATCTTTTTGCTGTTCCGTTATTTGACCAAGTAATAATTTCCATTTGTTTGTGCTAATGCGGTCTTTACCTTCTTTTTTTTTTGTTGATACTTTCAAATTTTACTACTTTCATATTCTTTAACTTTCTCTGCATGTATATTGTGCTTACGTTTTTTCTGAGCCTTTCGAATTCCACTGCTTTCCTAATCTCTAACCTGCTCTGCATGTGAATCACGCCAACGTCTTTGAACGTCTTTATGAAGTCTTTTATTTCTGACCCCAACTGGACCTATGAGGTTTTCAATCACACTTGGTCCGGACTGATTATTACTTTCCTTATTTTCAGAATTTGCACATAGATCATTATTGTTCTTTTTTGTATTCCTTTTTGCCTTATTTTCTCTCCAACGCTTTTGTGTCTCTTTTCGATGAGCTCCTCTTTCTTCTTCGCTTAGTTGTTGACATGTCATATAAAATGTATAAAATTTTTAAGAGCTGGGAGCACATGAAGTGTGTCTGCCAAAAGCATTCCAACAACTGCGAGGTTAGATGTACGTGAACTTGTTTTAAATTGTTTGTAAGTAGGGTGTGACACGCAAAAGTGACCGTCTCACAGGTCTTGCTTGCAAAGGTTGTAAAGTCTAGTCTCGCGTGACGTCAAAGTGTCCCTCCAAGATGATCACATCTCAAACCCAAGATTTTTTTATTATAATACACAGAAATCGTTTTGGGATTTTAAAACTTTTGACATTTACAACAAATTTAAGAATGTGTGGAGTGAACATTACCCCTATATAAGTATTATGGAGGAAAGTGAACCAGGCTGTGTGTCTGCTAACTTTAAAATCACATGGAAGATACTTGTAGATAGGTTAATATTTTTGGTCCATGCCATGTTCTGCTTTTTGATCAATGAGCTGGAAAGGCATTTGTTTCACAGTGACAATAAAAGCTTCATCATCCAATCAATGAGAATGCTGCAAGTGTCAGGTGTAACATTTGTGATACAGATCAGGCAGCACCATAAAAAGAGTTCTTCAATATGCCTGTGTGAAAATTGTGTGCAAATGTGGTGCAAATCAGGCAGGTGACTCAGATCAGGAAGCCACAGTCATTTTCCTCCAGATGACCTGGATGAAGATAAGTGACCCTACTATTACTCCGCCCACCTCTTCCAGTCCCCCGAGGATACAGCCAGCCACCAACACATTGTTAACCAATGAGCTGAAGAAGACACTAACAGAGTCTGAAACTTTTGGACTTTTGCCTTGAAACCCCAGTCCTCTTTTACATTTTTGTGTCCGTTGCTTTACATCTCATAACAAAGATTATTGTTGGTCTGATTTTCTCTCACCTGTGTATTTATCCATTGCTTAACAGTTTTCAACAGTAAAAACAGCTTTGTGATAAAACATTTATCAGAGGTACTAGGGTGTTGTACCGTGTTAGCCATTATGAATGTTGAGAAAAGCCAAGCAAAATGACACCTTTTATTGGCTAACTAAAAAGATTAAAATATGCAAGCTTTCAAGGCAACTCAGGCCCCTTCTTCAGGCAACATGTAATCATCAAAAATACATCTTGCCTGAAGAAGGGGCCTGAGTTGCCTCGAAAGCTTGCATATTTTAATCTTTTTAGTTAGCCAATAAAAGGTGTCATTTTGCTTGGCTTTTCTCAACATTTACCAGAGAAATACTGACTCTCACTATGTGCTAGGAAAAAAAATTTAAAACGTACAGTAACAAACTTTTCCAATTTCTTCTAATGGACATTTGACCGACCATATGGACAGCCAGGAATTGTGTGTTTAAGGGAAACCTACTTTACAAAAGACACACAGTGCCACCCATTTATGGTAAATAGAAAACAAACACCAGCCTGGCCAGAGACACCAGTTACCTAAAAACAAACAAAAAAAAAAAAAAACATCTGTTTCTTATCAGGGGGCTTCCAACGTGCTAAAGGGCCATCTGGTCCACCACATGTCCTGTTAGGCTTTATAAGCCGGAGTGCCCTTGTTTAAAGAATGTGATGTATTGCTGATCTGATAATGTTGTATATTTTAAGTATCTAGGAATTTTATCTTATTTTGCCTGTTTTGTTTTTTGTTTTTTCAGTCCACTATATATTTTTGGCATCAAGTAAAAAAAAAAAAAGGGGGGGGGGGGCTATTGTATTGCAGAAGATAAAGAAGAGCTCATCGCTTGAAGCGGAAGGAAGCTGCAGTCCGCACCAATGTTTTCTATGCTGGCTTGTATCCAAGGGCTCAGACTGGTGCCCTCTGTCCTGACTGAAGATGTGCCAAAACATAAATGAAGGTCTGCATAGCCAAGTTTCAGGTAGCCATGTCTCCTGGCACAGCCCCCTCACTTGTGCCTTATAACATTCTCATTTGTTTTACTGTAATTAACACAGAAGCATGAAGAGCTCTACCTTAAAGGGGCTATTCCACTACTTTAATGGGTGCTCTAATGTCACATTAGACAAATATTGTTGATCCATCAAAGAGCTTAAGTCACACAAGAGAAGAAAAAAAAAAGACAAAATAAGGAGTCTGTTAGGGTTAGCCTTACCCATAACTGAGTAATCTCCCTATTCCTAGACAGCAGGGGCTTTGGGAATTAAAACCACAGATACACTGAACTTACAGGGAGGGTAGGTGTGTTCTGAAACAACAAATATGAACAAACAGGAATAAAGGGACTAAGGTACATCACTGTGGTTCAACACTAACTTGAGGGAGTTGTTACCCTAACTCGCAGAAGCCCACATTGGTCTTTCAGGTCACAGTGGCTACATGTTTCTATTCCATCCTGTTTATTAGACTGTAAACAGTGAGAACATGGTTAGCCATCAAATTAAACAGGACGTTCTGTTAATATAAACAGACATCTAATTTGAAACTGGGTGAACAACTGAAACCCCGGGTCCTAGTCTGCCTTACTCAATACTAAACCTCCACAGAAGATGTCTTCTAATGTGCAAATACCACTTCTAGACCAATTAAAAAAAATGTCTTACCATCTATACATAATGCTGGGTTATTAACATCAGGGATATGGAGATGCCATCTCAGAAACGGTCCCAATAATTTCTCAACATGATGCCATGTCTGGAAGGCAGAATAAATAAAGGGACACGTTTGGGGGCAAAGATTTGAATCTGCAAGTCAGAGAAGGTTGTAAAGAAAGAGGTCAAGAGGACGCAGTTTTGCTCCGCTCCATTTGTAGCCAGAGTCACGCATGAGCGCCTGAGGTTCGCCTTCCAGGCACGTCTTAGGTAAAGCCCTAACACTCTGACACACAAGGTTGCTGTTGCCAATAATATTCTCTCTTCTTTCTCCCACAGCCCTGAAAAAACCGCCCAATGAGGTCAACAGACTCCATCCATCCCGACTGGGCTGCTATAAAGCAGAGACACCACTGGCATTGTTCGCCTCATTCTGAACGAAGCTCCTGTCCATTGTGATAGACGACTGGGGACCGTGCCCAGTTGGGACGCCCTTCTGAGTAGAGGACACATCAACAGCAGTACCTCCCCCGGGACATGAAAAGGCAGCCCCCCGGGTTGCGACAGGGGGCGCCTGGACAGCTCCGGAGCCGTGGTCTGTAGCACTTCCGTCACACCCAGAAGGATCAAGGAGCACTTCCGGGTGCAGTATAAAAGAGGCCACCTCACTCCATTCGGGGAGCCAGAAGGCAGAAGACAGAGCTTGTGAGAGAGGAGTGGAGGCAGCAGAGAAGAAGAGAGAGAAGGAAAGGAAGGGCTGAGCTATATTGTGGGTTTGTGTGTTGTGAGCTGGAAAAGGCAATAAAGAAAATAAACATGTGTGTTTTTGGGACATTGTTGGTCTGTGTGTCTGTCTGCCTTCTTCTACACCACATATTGACCGCTTGACAGAGCACTGAACCACCGTGAGTCTGTTTTGCTTTGCTGCACCTTTACATGCCATTAAGCATCTGTTTATTTTGGGGACACTGTATACATTAAATGGGTTGACCCAGTTGGTGCCTCAACATTTTGTTCTTTGGACTGTTCACCAAATCAGATGGAGGGTATAGGCCTAATGGTACAATTCAAAGTCAGGAAGGGAGACCCCCAGACATATTAAAGCTTACTGTACACATATTATACAATTTGTTCATTGTGTTCCTCTAGCAGTTGTATTTTTGTATATTTTGGTCCCTGCTTATTTCTTCTAATTCAAAACCTTCTGTTTCATGTATAGATTGTACCTATTGCTATTTGATCTTTGTATTTTTATTCTTTTTTGCACCCTTCTGAATATTTATGAAGCCCTTTAGGAAAGGCACTATATAAATAAAATAAATAGTAGTAGTAGTAGCAGCAATGTATGTCCTTAACATTCTTAATTTAATGGTGTTCTATACAAGGAGGCACTTGGGCTAACAGGAAGGTCACATTTTCATTTTAGGTTTAACATTGCCTGGTCACAACTCAATGGGACAATGAATACCCAAATAAATAAACTCTAGAGCCTCTGCACACAGATGATCCCAGATGACTTTGCTATCATACAAATGAGGGTTTCAGGTTATTCTTTTCCCTGTGGTGGCGTTGACACCTGCCCAGAAGCCAAACGCAGTACAACATGAACAGATAAGATAACCTTTGGCATTAAGTGAAAAGTTAAGAAACCCACTGGACACGGTTTTCTATCCACGTCATAAAGTACATACTGAACAAGAAAGAGACAAATCAAGAGTCTTCTGTCTCTAACTAATTCAGATAGATAGATAAGATAGATAAGATAGATAAGATAGATAAGATAGATAAGATAGATAAGATAGATAGATGGATAGATGGATAGATAGATGGATAGATAGATGGATAGATAGATGGATAGATAGATGGATAGATAGATGGATAGAATTACATTGTGTTGAACAATGGCAGAAGCTATGAGCAGAAGCAGAACAGCCGAGACATAAAGTAAGACAATGATTGTTAATATGCAACTACATCTACTAAAGAATAACTGACTACCCATTACTGAATTCTTGAATACTAATTTGGTCTACTTCTGATCCAATTTAACATAAAGAAATGTACTTTTAAAAGTTACTCCATATATGCAGCAATCAAACAGAGATTGCTCTCTAAGTTCACACACCATAGCCCTTGATACGATAGCAGGGTTTACAAAGAATGCAGACAGATTCCTGCAAGGTTATGGGATCAGACAACGTAATAACCAGTGGAGGACTCTCCTCTAGCAAACTGCATACTTTAGTGGTTCACTCCTCAAAGGTCAAAAAATGTGGACAACAGGAGGCGCCCGGAGCTGCTAGTAACAGCCAAGCTCTTTTTCACACGCACTCTCAGCTGATATGAAGGAGGGAGTTGAAAGAAACCTGTCAGGAATCAGGGAGGCAAACTTGCAGCTGTGCAGAACTTGCACTGTGACTCCCTGAAAGTCACCATAGCAACAAAACTTTGAAATTAAGAGAGGAGTGTACATTAACATTCTGAAAAAGCTGGAATGAGAAGAGATAAATGGAAAATTGGGGGTCTGTAACAAAATATGTGTTAAAGGTTTAGCTAAAAAGTTACAAGAAACTTTGAATGCAGGTTGTCAACACATTGACTTCTTACTAGTTTGGCACAACACAAAAGACTATATAAGATTCATAACGAACACACATTCCACAAGAGATACTCAGCCCACAGCCAGTCCACAACACTTGTAATAGAATTAGAAAAGCGTTATACATGTGTGAGAGGACAGATTGCATGGTGTGTGCTTGTATCATGCGAATCCCCACTTTCCACCTCTGTATCCGTGACCCTTTGTGTGTCTATTCGGTACTTTAGAAAAGGAGAGAAAATGTGTAATTAACATCTGTATAGGTCAGTAGTGAGGAATAACCTCCTGCTTATGTTTATATGTGTGTACAGTATATGTGGCGTAAAGCTCTTGGAGACTTGTATTGTATTACTCAGGAGAAACTTGCCATTGAAATTTAAAGTGGAGGAAAATTAAAGAGAAGCATTCTGCCCTTACTACTATTTATGTTTAGTGGATTACAAAAATCACGATTAAGAAATAACACACACTTTTTACAGTATATAGCGCCTTTCTACATCAAAGGCCTTTTGAAAGTATTTTCCAAGCACAAATAGCTGGTACAACTCTTTTTTTCTTTAAGCTAGATCATAAGTTAAGATACTGAGATTAAAAACAGTAGGCTGCTGATTCAGTTCTCTTCTGTGCCTCACACTGTGACCCTGAGTAAGTCACTCAACCTACCCAGCTTCCACTGTAAAAATAAATCAATAAATAAAATGCAAATAGTTGTAATGTATCCTGATGCAATATGATGACTTGAATAAAGGCTTAAGCCAAATATTAAATAATAGTAATGCACCTTAAAAAAGGTGCAGGCGTCTATGTGCCTGTGTAAGTCCAATTGCTGTGTCTCTGTCATTCCAACAGATGGTGCATCCCAAACATTAATGCTGTTTTTCCGAATCCAATACAAAAGGGCATATAACAGATGTTTATGCATTGCATGGTGCAATTCAAATGTTAATACTGAGATTTATGTTAATTGCTGAGATTTCAACCCATCATAGGTGAGTAGCACAGCTAGTAGCAGGCTAACTCACTTCACTTGCTCTGGGTCACACTGAGAAACAGAAGTGGAAACTGAGCCATCAAGCCTTGTAATTTACAGTCCATTTTTTAGCCACTATGCCCGAAATAGTACAATTAGAACATTTCACAGCCATTTTCAACTTTGTTGCATGGTCAGAGGAGCTACTGTACCTATAAATACCCAGTTTTGAGGATTTGTTAGTTAGCAGCATTGTAGATCCTTTAGCAGTCACCAGCAGGTGAAAATGAAAATGTACCAAGCTACCTCAACACAGAAAAGTGTGATTGAGTTGTACATTGGCGGGTGATAGAGGATGCCATATGTGATGATAGCCAAGAAAAGTGCTGTAAAGCCACACTGTCAAGCCCTCATCATGGGGTGCTGTGCTGAAGACACAATTCTGGCTAGAATGTCCGAGTCCTGATCACATTAAATGTGAAGACTCCAAAAACAGACAGCCCTTAATGTTTACTCAGTTATTTTTTTTTAAGCATTTTATTGATTTTATTAAAATCAAGTAACATTCCATACAAGCAAGTCAAGTTTAAAAAAACTAGGTTCAAAACAAATTAACTCCAACCTAATGTTTACCCAGTTATGTCAAGCAACCTGTTCTTCGCCCAGCGTGCAAAATAACTTAAAAAAAAAAAAAAAAATAGAGAATTAATTTACCCAGTCACTGCAAGAGCAATGACAACCTATCCTGATTAAAAAATTCACCATCCATCCAATATCTAATTTGTTTAATCCAGGGCACGGTAGTGGAGGCCAAAGTTTTTCCTGTCAGCATTAAGTGCAAGGCAAGAACCCGCCCTGGACTGGGCACCTCTCCACCACAGGGCAGTTTTTCATACATTCACATTCATGTGGACCACGCTGGGCCAATTCATTAAATATAAATAAAAATCACAACAGTGGCCATCACAAAGAATCACCAGCATGAGTACAAAGGGGTTGAAGAAGGAAAGGGGCCACCTTTTTAACAATTGCGCTTTGCCTTCTGAGGTTGGGAGGAGCTAGAAGGGGGTCTAGCTGGTGACCGACTCAACAGGCTTTGGCAGATCCGACGACCAGTCGCCAAGGAAACAACGCAGACGCATCACGTGGGCATCCGGTTACATTCGCAGCGCTAAGAGTAGTGGCGACCACCTGAGTGCAAGCTAGCAACTGATTAACGACGGCTCATTTAAAAGTGAGACCCATGAAGCAAACAGATAATAGATTAACTAGAACTGCAGGGAGGGGGCTGGCTGCCGCCACGTCCGTTACAGGGTAGTTACTCTTCCCCATCAACCAACCTCCCCAAGGGCTGTCATGCTTGGGGAGAGCAAGGGAGCCTGTGCAAAACGCAACTTTCTCCGTCCTGGAGAAAACAATAACGGTCGGTGCCAGCATGCTGATGTTAGGAGGCTCAACACGAGTATGAGCCCCCCGCGCGTGTCTACCGTACGTTTGTCACTGGCCAAAAATTTTAAACCACAAAAGTTGAGCGCACCGCTTTGTAAGCACTGCAGAGTGCATCCCTCCAGACGGGTTACTAGTACGGCGCCTGCGCACCCAGCCGCCAGTCTGCGAACAGATGGCGCGTGTCGTCACGATGGCCGGCGCGTCTCGTCTCGGTCGTCTCGAGTATGTAATGCGAGTGCATGTCTGTGCATGTCCTCCGTCAGTAATGGCACTGCCAGTGTGCCACGGAGTGTTAAGCCGTCAAGGTAGGTTTTTTGTTAACACTTTACAGTTTAGGCTTCCTTAATGCATCCACTAGTCATTTGCTTGTATGTCCCAACAGTTTACCGAACTGTGTTTTCGTGTTAATAAATCCTACAAATATCCAACAGTAACCTTTCAATAGGGGCTGCATATGGTGCAGGTATTAGTTACTGATGAACTTCACTGCAGCTTTCCTTGTGACTAATAGATGTCATATCTCAGTCCCTCAAAGTCCTAATCACTCTAAGATGTTATAATTTTTAAACCACAATTTAATTTTCCAAAACCAAGCAAGTCAAATGTTTGATATTCTTACAGATTTTCTATTGTTTTGACATCTAAAAAAAATCCGTCCCCAAACCCTTGAGGCCACCCTGTGCCAGAATGAGTTTGGAAAAAATGAATATTGTGTACAGTAATTCATCTTTTGACTTTGGCGACCCTGTGGATAGCAGCTGGCCAGACTTTCAAACAGCTGCTTTTCAACATCCTGCACACTAGTATCCATGGGCAGTGCCTGTGAAAAGTATTCACCCCCTTGGACATTTGACATTATGTCAAGGTTAAAAAAAAAAAAAAAAGATCTCTGCAAAGTGATGTAAATTATTTACAACAATAAAACACAAACTGCTTGATCGCATAAATATTAACCCCCTCTATTTAGCAGGTAACACCTTCGGTAGCAATTTCAGGTATGAGTCGGTGTGTACAGGTCTCTCTCTACCAGCTTTGCACATCTAGATGGATTCTGTTGTTTTCCTCCATTCTTCTTCTTTGCAAATCTCCTTAAGCTCTGCATGGAGATCACAACGGGCCAGTCCAGCCACAAATTCTCAATTGAACTGAGATCCCAACTCTGACTCCGCCACTCCAGGACAATAACATTGTTGTTTTTAAGCCATCCCTGGGTAGCTTTGGCTTTATACTTAGGGTAGTCTTTTCCTCCAGCATTTCCCTGCATTAATTTTATCCTCTATCTTTCTCTGCAGCCCTTCAGGGCTTGCTGCAGAGAAACATTCCCCAAGCACAATGCTTTCACCACCATGCTTCACAGTGGGTATGGTGTGTTTTTGAAAGTGTGTACAAAATATGCCAATTAGTCTAGTGACCAAAAAGCTTAATTTTGGTCTCGGCACACCATACAGCAGCGTTTCTCAACCTTTAAGTATTTGCAACCCGAGTTTTCATAACAGTTTTAATCACGCCCCGCTAACATTTTTTTGAAACCCTAATAAAATTAATTCCTATATTTTTTGCTGCCGATAGACCACTACAAGTTTAAAATTTCCCTACGAATAGCGAAATTATGCCACATATGGCAACATTCGTGGCCCCTTTTTTTGTTACTTGCCCCACAGTTTGAGAACCGCTGCCATACAGCCTTTGTCCAGGAGAATTCAGAGTTCCTTATGTGCCTTCTGGCAAACTGTGTTTTTTTCTCTTCATTTTTTTAACAGTGGCTTTCTCTTTGCTACTCTCCCCATAGAGCCACAACTGCTGAATTACCTGAGCAACAGTTGTTGTATGTACAGTCAGGCACTGTAGCTTGTAACTCCTTCAGAGAGTTCATATAGTGACCTCCCTCACTGGTTTTCTTCTTGTACGATCACTCCATCTTTGTGTGCTCTAGTCAGATTTGCAGTTGTTCCATACTCTTCCATTTTTTTTTATTTTATTGATTTTATTAAAATCAAATAACATTCCATACACATAACTCAAGTTTTACAAAAAAGAAAAGGTTCAAAATAAATCAATCCCCACCCCTGAGAAAGAGAGCTAGGCCAGCAGTGTAACATTTATGCTAGTAAAAATAAGTGAATAGATAAATTAATAATGAATAAAGATAAATGGAGTAAAAGAGGAGAGTGAACCTGCTTACTCAATTTAAATGCTTATTCTAATATGTTATTGATCAGATCCTACCAGGTTTTGAAAAAGTTTTGTACAGATCCTCTAAGTGTGAATTTGATTTTTTTCTAGTTTCAAATAGTATAAGACATCAGTTACCCACCGACTTAGAATAGGAGAGTTAGGATTCTTCCAATTGAGCAAAATAAGTCTACGTGCCAGTAGTGTGCTAAAGGCAATCACAGTTTGTTTGTCCTTCTCCACTTTCAGTTCATCTGGGAATCCACCAAACACATCTGTCAGTGGATTAGGAGGGGTTGTGACACCAAGGCTGTCTGATAGATATTTAAAGATTTTGGTCCAGAATGATGTTAATTTGGTGCAGGCCCAAAACATGTGACCCAATGAGGCCGGAATCTGATTACAGCGTTTGCAGGTTGGATCTTGCCCTGGAATCATTTTGGACAATTTTAAACGAGACAGATGCGCTCGATATATAATTTTGAGTTGAATAATTGTATGCTTTGCACATATGGAGCTCGAGTGAATTCTCTGCATTGCTGCTTTCCATTCCTTTTCTGAGATGCTGAGTGAGAGATCCTTTTCCCACTGCCCTCTTGGATCTTTGAAAGGGAGGGACTGTAAAATAGTTTTATATATTACGGAAATGCTGTCCGAATCCTTGAAACTGAGCAGTATTTTTTCCAGCATAGAGGTAGGTAGGAATACTCTTCCATTTCTTAATGATCAATTTACCTGGACCATAAGGGATACTCAGTGATTTGGATAGTGTCTTGTATGCCTTCCCTGACTTGTGCTTTTCAATCCTCTCTTTACCAAATTGCTTAGGAAATGTTCTTTTTGTCTTCACTGTGCAGATTAAGCCACTATATGGACTTGTCACAAAATCGACCTTTCAGATACAGTGCAGTTATACAGCAATCAACTGAAACCTTGGAGGGGTGATCTCCACTGAACTCATTATGTGACTTCTAAATCCCCATTCGCTGCACCAGTGATCATGTAGGTGTGTCATATTGAAAAGGGTGAATACTTATGTGATCCATTACTTTGAATTTTATATTTGTATTTAATTTAGACCACTTATTACAGATGTGCTTTCACTTTAACATTGAAGAGCATTTTCCTGTTGATCTGTGTCAAAAAAGTCAAATCCATTATAAATCAATGTTGTAACAAAAAAGCACTGTATCCCAATTTCCTTCTTCCTCTTTAATTTTTCATGATCTCCTTTTAACAGCCTACTTTTTCACAGAATTATGATATTGATGGTGTGTAGATGGTGTTCGACTGTTTTGGAATTACTATTAAATTGATAGCTCCCAGTAATTTTCTCGCGCATGATAATTCAAAAGTACTCACATTTTGTAGTGATGCAGTCTTGTAGGTGGCTTTTCCCAGCATTGCTTTTAATATTCCAACTTAATGTTGGTTAAACAATTTTGCTGCATATTGCAACATCTCATGATATCTCCTAGCCCTGTCACTTTTTAAATTGAGTTTGCAGTTTGCACATTATGCTGTGTCTTAAATTGGGGATCTCTAAACTGACCTGGTTTGAATTTTTATGTATGTATACATGCATGAATATGTCTGGCATTAGACTGGCACCCATCATGAGTGGCATTCTGTCTTTTGTTTAGTTGTTAGTTTCTGACCCCTGTGACCCTAAACATGATAATCAGGTTAGAAAATGGGTGGCTGGGTAGATGGATATAAACTTTGTTTAATGCATGATTTGAAATGCCAAAATGAAATCAGACTCTGAATGACCAGTTCAAGGCACCCATTATCCAAGGTATACATTACTCTCTAGTATAACTACAGAATTAAAGCACAACACAGATTTCCATACTTAAATGTAATGTGAGCCACATTGAACAATGATGGTATTTCTTTACCTGTAATTATAATAAAACTAGCACAACCACTTTTATTTCCACATTTACCAATTTCCTGTAAAAAAAAAAAAAAAAATAAAATATCTCGGGTTCAGATCTCAGAGCAAACCCCAGATATACCATTTTATTTGTTAACTTGGAGAGGGGCTGGCTAATCATGGTGTTGTAGTGAGTTGCATGGCTGCCTCACAGATCTAGTATCGTTCATTGAATTTTATAACTGCATAGGTTTTCCTATCACCTCCACAAAGATATGGGCCATTCCATATCAAATCAGCCGATTTTCCAGAAATCCCACACATTTCAGTTTCAGAAGATTTTGAAAAAAATACCAGCTGTACCCATGTTATCCAGGGGACACCCTGTAAAATTATTTTGATGTAATATTTTGTGAGGGGAGAGAGGTGTCAATTTTGTCACAGTTTTATTTTTTCATTAATTTCACAAGACCATATAAAAAGAACTAAACCACCTAGCAGGCTCAAATTCTGCATACTGGTACCTTACATAACAAAATCAAAATATTTGGTGCAGTTTACACCACTTGGTAAAAGTAGACCTTCAAAACATGGAAAAAAATATTTTGCATCCTTAGCTTTGCCATGTTTAAGCTTTCAGAAACCATACTTCTGACTGATACAGACTGCTGAAATCTTTTTCCATGTTTAGATACCTACACAGGGCTTTTTAAAAGGTTATAAACAAACAAGAAACTGCATTAGGGTTTAACAATCAGACCTCTCAAATTTGAAAAAATATAATTTTGGGTCTAATATTCAGACTAGCTTAATGCACTGTGGGAATGTCCAGATATTTTTTTAATTATTTTTCCTGTATCTTACATGATCCCTTCCTTCATAAAAACAAGTCTTACTTTTCTTATGTGAATCTTTCATTTTTATTTTCCATTGTAAACATGGGTTGAATTCACCATTTGTCAGTAATGAATGATGATCATCGACTTCTTTGCTCGCCAAAGCCCCCCCCCCCCCCCCCCCCCCCCGCCTGTGCTATGCGCCAGCCACTTCGTGTTTCTGCCACTTGCGTATGTGAATTTCACTTTCACAAAACAACAAATCTTTTAATTCTCACGGAAACGCCTCTTCATTGGGATGAAACACTACTTTTTCTTGATGACAACACGATTTAAACGATCTACAAGTCTCCGACTTAAAGTTTAAATCTGAACAATATATTCGATCTCTTCGCTGTTCCATTGTTTCACCGAGTAATAATTTCCATTTGTTTGCGCTAATGCGATCTTTACTATCATTTTTTGGAGACTTTTGAATTTTAGTACTTTCATTATCTCTAACCTGCTCTGCATATGTATCGCACCATCCATCCATCCATCCATTTTCCAACCCGCTGAATCCGAACACAGGGTCACGGGGGTCTGCTAGAGCCAATCCCAGCCAACACAGGGCACAAGGCAGGAACCAATCCCGGGCAGGGTGCCAACCCACCACAGGACACACACAAACACACCCACACACCAAGCACACACTAGGGCCAATTTAGAATCGCCAATCCACCTATCCTGCATGTCTTTGGACTGTGGGAGGAAACCGGAGCGCCCGGAGGAAACCCACGCAGACACGGAGAGAACATGCAAACTCCATGCAGGGAGGACCCGGGAAGCGAACCCAGGTCCCCAGGTCTCCCAACTGCGAGGCAGCAGCGCTGCCCACTGCACCACTGTGCCGCCCTGTATCGCACCAATATTTTTGAATTCTTTAAGACATTTTACTTTGTCATCTACTCTCTCTTTTATTTCTGGCCCCTGGTGTGGTATTTCTCTGAAAAAGTCACGTCTCGTCTCATCCCAGGATTTTTTTATATAATAAATAGAGAGAAAATAAACCACCAAAGACACATTAAGCACAATACATGAACAATAGCTACTTGATTTATCATTAAATACAACACTAGTTATAATGAAATGTTAACATCTTGGTATTGAAGCAGCAGGAATGTGACCCATTTCATTTCTGTTTTAATTGAAGTGCAGTGTGTAGCACAGGGGTCCCCAACTCCTGTCCTAGAGGGCCAGGGTGGCTGCAGGTTTTCATTCTAACCCTTTTCTTAATTAGTGACCCATTTTTTCTGCTAATTAACTTCTTTTGAATTCATTTTAATTGACTTGTTCTTGAAGACATATACCCCTTAATTTCTTCTATTTCTTTAATTAGCAGCCAAACAATAATGAGATACAAAATGAGCCAAAACAGGACCAGCAAACTGTGACCATCATACAATATCTGAAAATAAAGAAAGGAGAAGGTCTCAGGAATGCTGATCTGCTCTTAGAAAAGAGAAAATCCACAATTTCGGAAATGTCTCCTATTGCATAATGAGAGCATCAACCAGCCATGGAATTAAAAAACAAGTTTAATTAATGACAAGACTCATTAAGCAACTGGTTGGGGTGAAATTGGTTGGAGTTTGAGGCCCTGACTTAGTTGGTTTTCTGTTGGCTCATTCACTTCACATTTTACTTCTGTTTGGGTGCCATTTAAAGAAAGAAATGAAGCAATTCAGAGCAACGATGAAGAAATTCAGGGAAACATTTCTTAAAAACCAAGTCAATTAAAATTAATTCAAAAGAAGTTAATCAGCAGCAAAAACAGATCACAATGACAATTACAATGAAAACCTGCAGCCACTGCGGCCCTCCAGGACTGGAGTTGGGCACCCCTGGTGTAGCTCATCCATGTCTTGGAGATCAAGATGATACTGCCTCCTAAAGACCTTTGTAGGTCCACTAAGCAGTGCAATGACACACTGTAATGGCACCCAACAAATATTGTCTCTAGGTGGCCAATCGAAAGACTGTGCAGGATAGTTTGGATGCATGAAACATATCAGGATGTCTGATCCCGCTTCACTCTTGTCACGAATCACACCAATCCAACATTTTTCATCATACATACACGCAACATAGCCTCCAGTAGAACACTGGTCTAATGTGAGGGACGCGTCTGATCCATCAGGAGTGTGATCTGGAGAGGACAGGATCTCGGCTGCTGCTTCAACAACAGCATTTATTTATATAGTACATTTTCATACAAATAATGTAGTTCAAAGTGCTTTACATGATGAAGAAAGAGAAAAAAAGACAAATTAACTAAGAATTAAAATAAGGGAACACTAATTACATAGAATAAAAGTAAGGTTTGATGGCCAGGGAGAACAGAAAAAACAACAAAAAAAAAAAAAAAAACTCCAAAAGCTGGAGAAAAAAATTAAATCTGCAGGGGTTCCGAGGCCACGAGACCGCCCAGCCCCTAGTGGTGAATATTCGGACAGTCAATTGACTGTCTTCACCTGGACTTTGAGTTTGCCATCTTCTGTAAGGAATATAAAAGTGGTATACTTGAGTCCCTGGCACTCTTTTGGCCATGGAGAATCACATTTTCTGTGCAGCAACATGAGATAGGATATTGTCATTTGATATGAAAAAATGTTTAACATTTTTGATAACTTACTGATTGGGGTGCTCTGAAAATAAAATCCAAAATGATTGTTTGGTTGAGATTTCTGATGTTTAAACCCTGATACAGTTACATTTTTGTTTATTGCTTTTTCTGAAGACCTATACAGCTATCTGAATAAGGAAAACAAATCAAGTCTGTGGTGATTACAAATGTGTGTTTCTGAAACCTAAACATACCTAAGCCAAAAACTCTGATTAAATTTTGGTCAATTTCAAGGGGCTGCTTTGACCATGCAGGGTCTTCTGGACCAAATATTTTAATTTTGTCACATGCTATACCAATTAATGTACCAGCATGCAAAGTCTGAGCCTGCTTGGTGGATTAGTTCTTGAGCTATGGACCTGTGAAATTTGATGAAAAAAATGAGGCCAGATAAAATCGACACCCCATCCCACTCAGTAAACTGGCTGTACCTTGGAAAGTTTTGCTCTTGCATCAAAAACTTTTACAGGGTGTCCTCTGACTAACAAGGGTACACCTGGTAATTTTTTCAGAATTTTTTGAGTCCAAAGTGCATGGGCCACTGGTTGATTTGACATGGAATGACTCATATGGAAACTGCAATTGTCAGTTCCAAAGTTGGAGTGAGTGAGTGGATCCTTTGATAGACTACCACTCTTGTCTGGGGTTACTTCCTGCCTTGTGCACACTGCTACCAGAAAAGGGTCTGGCTCCAGAACTGGAATAAGTACTCGAGTGTGTTTGTGTTACAGGTTGCTTTCTAAAACTTACTTTTTTACTAAACTCGGGAAAAGCATTTATCATCTAATTTGAAAGCAAAACATTTTCTTTTTAAAACATTGTTCAGAAACTCAATTCAAAAGCAAAGAAAGATTCAGCAAATGTAGGTTGACTATCACTGGTCTCTACATAAAAGCCCCAATTTGTCTGTAATGCAGTAGGTCTGTTCCATTCTAATATGCTGCACAAAAAGGCAACCTCTGCTCAAAGAATCATTACTGAGCCATTAATATTGCAACACATTTTCTTATTCTTTTTTTGAAAAAAAAAAAAAAAAATGTTATCTGCCATCTCCTTGCCATGAGATCAGGAGAAAAAAAGTCACCTGTTGATAATCAAGTTAAAATTTGTGCTTCACATTATTCTCAGCCAGGCAGCACAGTGATTGGTGCTGCAGCCTCACAGATTCAGCTTCCTAGTTTGGAATTCCCATTTGGTTGACTTGTATGTGATAAGTGTGTTTTCTTCAAGTACCCGTTTCTTCCTCTTTAAGCCATGTCTTTGTTAACTGGTTATCTTAACTTGGCCCGGTGTGTACTGCATGTGTGTCAGCAGCTCTATATCTGCTTCTTTTCCAGGATCATGAATTTTACGCTCCATGACTGTTGCGTTGGATTAAGTGTGCTTAAGAATGTTATGTTATTATCCTCAGCTCTGCCTATTCTTGCCTTTGAATTACACTTACTGACTTTTCCATTTTCTGTTAAATTTTGCACTGTTGAATTCTTTACATTGTAGCTGGTGGCTGCTGGACTATACACTCTTATCACACATCAGCTACATCATTTTATTTTTAGCCTCTTCTTTACCATCTTTGTAATTCTGCTGTATAATTTAATTGTTCATCCTTAACTATGCAATCAACATAACTGACTAAAAAAATAAATACAGGAACTGATGTCAGAAAAGATGTTTTTTTACATTATTATTTGAAAATAGCAAAGACACATACAGTATGGTACAATTAACATCAGTTACCTGATACAAGCAACTGCTAAATCATCTTTTTCACCTCATAGAGTCACCATGTAAGGGCATGTTAGGACCCATTGTTTATATTCCAGTCTGGTTTCCGCACTGGTCATAATACAGAAACGGCATTTGACACCATTAACCATTCTATGTTACTGCACAGGCTAGAAAATGATGCTGGGCTTACAGGTACTGTGCTCGCCTGGTGTAGTTCTTATTTATCAAATCGAATCCAATATGTACAGAAATGTGCTGACAGTACTCAATCATTATACACAGAAGTGAGATATGGTGTCCCGCAGGGCTCAGTACTGGGACCTTTACTGTTTTCACTCTACATGCTTCCACTGGGATCTATCATTAGGAAACATAATGTTAATTTTCACTCGTATGCAGATGACACCCAGTTATACATTTCATTTAGATCAAATGAAGTTGCTCCAATGTTGTCTTTCATTAGTTGTGTTAGTGAATTAAAGGAGTGGATGGATGAGAACTACTTTGTCTTTAAACACAGATAAAACATAGATGTTAATTGTTGGGGGGAATGACGCTGATCACAACAATATTTTGTCATCATTTAACTCAGTTGGAATCACCATTAATTTTACTGAATCAGCCTGCAATCTAGCATGTCATTTAAAG